>NW_024081116.1:625835-917941 GCF_003009895.1 Hyaena hyaena
TTTCCTTTCAATTTCTATTTTTTGGAATAGCTTGAGAAGAATGGGTTTAATTCTGTTTTAAATACCTGGCAGAATTCCCCAGGGAAGCCATCAGGTCTAGGGCTCTTATTTGTTGGGAGATTTTTGATCACTGATTCGATTTCTTCATTCGTTATGGGTCTGTTCAGGTTTTCTATTTCTTCCCGTGTGAATTTTGGTAGTGAGTGTGTGTTTAGGAATTTGTCCATTTCTTCTAAGTTGTCCAATTTGTTGGCATATAATTTTTCATAGTATTCCCTGATAATTGCTTGTATTTCTGAGGGGTTGGTTGTAATAAGTCCATTTTCATTCATAATTTTGTCTATTTGGGTGCTCTCTCTTTTCTTTTTGATAAGTCTGGCTAGAGGTTTGTCAATTGAAAGATATTTTTTAAATAACTCAGGTGAAGAATAATTTCAAATCAGAGGGGACATAGTTTTTTTTGTGAAAAGGTGTTTTGTAATATATTCAGATTTTGCCATCAGCATACTTAGATTTTAATTTTATTTCTTTCCACACTCTTTTTCAATACATAGCTGTTGGATCTACTTATTCAGAAACAAATAGTGACCCAAGGAAGCAACTAAGGACATATGATTGGTTTTCCAAAAATATAGATTAAAAAGGGAAGAAAAGTGTATATAAAAAAAGACACAGAAAAATAAGTAATCTAGGAACACATACATAATTTCAGACATATTTCTTCAAGACCTCAAAGCAATTAGACTTTGATATTTAAAAATGTACATCTAATAAAATAAATAATTAATGAGAGGAAGTAAAATGTGATTTAAGTATTAACAAAATAATATAAGAAAAAGGTACTCATAAATATAAACTGTGTATTACATGCACTAAAATGCAAAAACATCTGAATAGAGTAACAGTATAAGTGAAAGGCATCTAAATAACATGTGAAAATAAATGGAAAATAGCAGACACAAATATCAATAGAAAAGCACTGGTGAAAGTGTGTAAGGAACAAATAGGATGCAATATATGTATGTAAAGAAGAAGAAAACAGATCAAGTAAAATTCTTCATATGAAAATCAATTTTTATGTGTTAAAAGGAAATCTGAATATCTATATTGGTAGGCAACTTACAGGACACCTGGGTGGCTCAGTCAGTTGAGAATATGACTTCAGTCCAAGTCATCATCTCATGGTTCATGGGTTCAAAACCCACATCCGGCTCTGTGCTGACAGCTCTGAGCTTAGACCATGCTTCAGATTCTGTGTCTCTCTCTCCTTCTCCCTCTGCCCCTCTCCTGTTTGTGCTTTGTATCTGTCTCAAAAATAAATAAACATTAAAAAAAGAAAGATAACTTAATATCATATGGAAAAGTGATGTAAACTGATTAACCAAAATGCATATCCTTATAAAAATACCAAACTTCAGGATCTAAACATAATGTGCAATTAAGTGAAGAGGGAAATCACATATTACAATAACCTGAAGAAAACAGTAACTCAAGAAATTTGAACTTATTTTTTCTTTAAAAAATAAACACGGATGAACAACAGAGAATTTCTGTGGCTGTGAAAGTATTCTGTAGGGCATCATAATGATGGATATATGTCACTATCCAAATCCACAATGTACATCAAAAGTGAACACTAATGTAAACTGTGTACTTAGGTGATTGTGATGTGTCAATGTAAGTTTATCAATTTTGACAAATGTACCATTCTGGTGGTGGTGTTGGCAGGGCAAGGATTTTGATAGATGAGGGTGGCTATGAATGTGTGCAGGCAGCAATTTATGGGAGACCTGTCTTCCTCTCAATTTGCTGTGAACCTGAAACTGCTCTTAAAAAATAGCCTTAAAAATTAAAAACAAAAATCCCTGCTAACATAGCCTGAATATTTCCTTAAATTTAACTAAACTTCAGGCAGATTCCTTCCTGCATCTAGGTGCATGACCTCCCTCCTATTCTGGCCTTCACAGAATACAAACAGCCTAACCAAAGAGGTCCCTCTACCCTTTTTTCTTGGAGTATTGGCTTTTAGAACACTTCTAATTGCAAATTCTTCCTCTCCCTCTTTGAGATGTAAATCTTTTTTCAAAAGTCTCAGAGCAGCTTTACAATCCAGAACTGACTTTCTCCCTTTGAAATGTCTTCATCAAGGATGGTAGCTAGCTTCACCATCTCCTAGTCTCTGCGGGGAATTGGAGCCTATCCTCAGTGAACATCTTACTGAGAGTCATAAAACCACTTCCTGTCTTGAAGAGAAGTTTACATTTCCCATGGGTAAGTCCAAAGAGCAAACACAGATGGCCTAGGATTCCCCCAAACTCTGTTCTTAAAACCTTCTTGCCCCCTCTTTTTAAAAACAGTTAAGACTGCGTTATTATGTTCTCTCTTCAATGTTGCAAGAGGTTCCAATAAAATCTTTGTTACCCATTTACTGCTTCTGGTGCAATTTTTGCTTTAACAATACTTAGTGTCATTTTTATTTTATGAAATGACAGTTTCAAGAACTGCAGGGTGCAAAATGGAAATGAATAATATTGATTAAAAATAAACTGCATTAGAACTATTAGCTCTTTCATTTTCTTCAAAATATCCTTAAACATGGATCCATACAAGTTTTAATTCTAAAACTAGATATAATAATTTAAAAAGGTTGGACTAACAAAAATTCTTCTTTACTTCACTGTGACTGAAGTATAGCAATTGTGTTCATTTTAATACTTCTGATTTAATGTGCAATCATCAGAATTTGCCCTGCATATAAAGGAAATTTCTCAGACTAAGAATCAATAATAGCAGTTTTGAAAATCATTTTCTATTGATGACATTCTGCTTCTAGAATAAGACTTAGCCCACAATTTCAAACTTTATAGTAACATGAAAACAGTTCACAATTATGGTAATTTACAATTTAACTCACATTCAAATTGAAATGGGTGGAAAAATAAAACCCTGTATGAAACTGCTTTCACTGTATGTGTTTTGAAGCATCTTTTAAAATGTAAAATCAACATTGCTATTCTAGTCACAGCAAAGTACTTTCCCAAATGTCATATTAAACTCATTACTGGGAGAATGACAAGGCTTTCTAATGTGATTGTTATTTTCTCATAATAAAGGCAAAAACTGCCAGTGCTTCTGAACTTAAAATAAGATGTGATTGGAGCTGGATGAATTAGCTCTGATGAATATGTATATCAAATTGTTGTATTTAAAAAAATGTACACCTATATGCTTTGTTTCCATTAAAACTTGTATGTAGCAGACTAAATTTTTACTTAGAATATCCTCGTTATTAACTTCCTTGACATCAAAGTTGACTCAGAGTTACAGTTTTAAGAAAAGGTTTATTTACACAATATTCCTTACACATTGAACATGTTTTGGATGTTTTTTTTTCAAGTCTTTGTATTTAGTTTTAGCATATTCATATTCTCACTCTGCTTCATAGTTCCTTGGCTTGCTTCTAGAACACTATGTATTTTTCTCTTTTCTTTAATAATCTGGTTGTTAGGAAAGAAAATTGATAGATATTTCAAAAAAAATTTAGCTATGTGAAATAGAATTGTATTTTAAAAAAAAAAAGTTTACTTATTGAAAGGGTGAGAGAGAGAGGAAGGGAAGGAGAGAGAGCAAGCATACATGCTCCTGAATGGGGGAGGGGCAGCTACATCATGTCAACACAGAGGCTAATGCAGTGCTAGGTCTCACCAACAATGAGATCATGGCCTGAGCCACAATAAAGAATCTGACACATAACGAACTGAGCCACCCAGGTGCCCCAGAATTCCAACTGTTTAAAGTGAATTATAATCGACTATCTATCATAGACATTTGCTATTATCTCTCAGCTAAATCCACAACTGTTGTGTTTATGACAGAATTATAATTTTCTTATCTTAACAGTTTATGTTATTGATACATGTGAATAATTTTAAGCAAATGATATAAACAATCTTCCTCCAGTAGGGAGAACATTTAAAAAATAGTACCATTTTAGTCTAGAAAATTAGGTTTTCAAAAATCTGTCTTTTCATGTAATTTTAATTTCTCTTCCATAATTACTGAATGAATAACTAAGATTTTGTCTTCTGTATACCTCACTCTATTTTGAAATGACTCTATTTTATTTTTCTTTTTTCTCCACTTCACTGAAAATGACTTTGCTTAGGTGGTTGAATTGAAATGGAATTTTCTTTTACATTTTTCTCTGTTTATAGTTTTCTTCACTGAAGAGATATTCGATTGGCTCTGAGTATTGTACACACATACATGTTTATTATGCTAGAGAAAGAACTGCAATAGTGTCATTATTCTAAGCTGTATCTATTCTGCCTGAAAGGTCATGTTTATATTTGTTGCATCTAGAAAAACAGCACCTTTAATAAGGGTTATTCATATATTATTCTGAGGTTTATACTATTTATCTTTGCAGATGTTTCTGTCTTTGTATGAATGCATTGTAATAATATTCACACTCATTTGTGGTAAAGTGATTAGAAGGGATTTCTTCACCTCACCTTGGACCAGGGGCTGACGTGTAATGAACAAGTAAAACATTTGTTAGAAAAATTACCTTGATGAAGATATTCATATTATTAACCATGGAGGACAGTAATGGAAAAGAAATCTACTTTGATTTAGAGAATGCGAACTCAATTCAACAAATATAAAATATTCCTGTGGTCAGAGCATTCTCATTATCACATTACCAGCTACCTGGTATGGGATCCTTAGTCACTTGATCTATGTGAGCTAAATATCATTTTCTGGTCTCTGTCATCTCATCATCTTAACAAGCAGGGAGAAAGATTCATCTTTAATATCTTTTCCCAGCATTCCTATTTTTCAGATAATGACACTTGAACCCTTTTTCAATTTGTGGCCATTACTACATCAGTAAATTTCTCAACAATTAAATGAAGGCTATTATGGGACCTCCAGAGATGACATGATTAGGTGGTGGATGGGCAGGGCACTTATAATGACTCTACACCACCATTAGTAATTCCTTAATATTTGGATTTTTAATCTATGATATTATAAGGAATTTCTAATTATTCACTTTTTAAATAATGTCCATTATCAGGTCCCAGTGGCTGAAGCTAGCACATTGGGCTAAAACTAATTGTTGTGCATATTTATATTAATAAATTCAGTCTGATAGGAAATGATGTTGTTTCTTGTTTTCTTGACAATCATACAAATGAGTTTATGCATACACTTAGGTAAGTCCAGCTTTTTATATCAGAGATATTTACAATTAGAAACAAGGAGATAAGGGTCAAAGGGAAAGTAAAAGCATAGATGCTACAGAAGTGTCCCATGCTTGAGGAAACAAAATTGACAATGAAGTTTTACCAAGATAGTAAAGACATGACAGATCAAATTCAAGGAACTAAGTCCCACATTCTGTGACACATTTCTCTCAATGCATTTGCTAATCCCTAAGCTTTGCAAACAAGACATCTTGAACCCAAGCATAACATGGCAGCTAGGGAGCCAGTCACTCAGAAGCGCTTTTTATAGTCACATTGACTGAGGAAACAAACACGAGACTTTAAAAACATCCGTGGAAGAGTGTTCCTGGCAAATATCCTTGATTTTAATTAAACCCCAGAAAGGCTATACATTAAGATTATTTGTTCAATCCTCTTCAAAACTAAATTCTCCCATGAATCAATTCAATTACTGTTTAGCTATAAGAAATCTGATCCTGTGATAATTACTTGTGGAATAATGTTAACCCCCCTTTGCAGAAAGATACCATCAAGAACTTTTAAAATTTTTATATGAAATTCCAGTCATTCTATAAAAGGAAAATAAGCAGTCTGATAAATAGAACCAGATGACAAAATTTAAGATGTCAAATAACTGATATCAGGTAAATACAGAAAACCATTTCTTACATTTGCAATATATTTTAGGGTTTATTCTTTTCAAAGAAACTTGCTCCAGTTTTCTGATTTCATCCACACAATAGTCCTGTGAGGAAATTTGGGGGAAGACAACAGAATAGATCCAGAAGTGATCAATTTTAGGAAGTTATCAGCTATGATGTCTAAAATATTTTGTGAATGATTAATTTGTCAGCAGAATGTTATAAGGGGGAAAACTGCTCCCTGAAATCTGGAGTCTACATTATTCAATTGAAATTTTAGAAAGGAAAAAGAAAATCATAAGATTTAAGAAATAAACAGATTAATAGTATTCAAGACAGCAGCATATAATAACAATGACTAAGAAAAGGGTCAGAAAAAATATCCAGACTGATCATAAAGAGACAAAACTTTCATTGAAAGTATGAAGAGATATGATAGGGTGTTAAAAAAATAAAAATAGTTTAGTGACCCTCCATGTAATCAGAGTCCCTAAATGAGAGAAGACTATGACAGAGGTAATTATTTTAAGAAAAATGGATTAAATACATTTTGAAAAAATGATATACATATAGACTTAGTTCATATTAAGAAGAGGAATTGAATAAATAAAATAAAAATTGGGCATATCATAGGAGAAAAACTTCTTAAAACCCAGAGGAAAAATTATGAGAAAGAGGAGGAAATACAATATCATCAAAGGAGCAAAGGTAAAACTACATTCAAATTACCAATAGAAATATGGGAAGCCAGAAAACAATGGATAATATCTCCAAATACTGAATGCTAGAATTCTATTTCAATAAAAAATATTTTTAAAAATGAAATAATTTTCAGACTAATTAAATTTGAATTTCACATTAACCAGCCTTTATAAAAATAACTGAAGAAAGACTTCAAGGTAAAGAATGGTTAAAAAAAAAAAAGGTAAAGAATGGCTCTGAATGGAAAATAGCAAATATAAGATGAGAATAAAGAATATACAAAATGCTAAATATGTGTATGAATCTAATTCATATTTATAAATATAGATTTATTTGGCTTTTGAAGTTTTACATGCTGATTATAATAACACATGAAATAAGGGCACATTTTATGCATTTATTTAAATTTTAAACCTTTGAAATACAATTATAATTTTGTTTTAATAACAAAATTTAAGGTCTCATTTCTCATTCAATTTTGATGACGATTACTTTTATTAATGTTTCCTATTTTCCTGCTTCCTTGGATATCTCCTCTCTCTCTCTCTCTCTTTTTTTAAACCATTCTATTTAGGTATGTTGACAAAAAAAATAGCTGTACATATTTAGTGTGCACAGCCTGGTGAGTTACCATATCCATTATGTATTCTCTACACCCCTATTGAAGATCGGTTGATGATATAAGTGTGGATTTCTTTCTGGGCTCTCTATTCTGTTCCATTGGTTTATCTGTCTGTTTTAATACCAGCACCATACTGTTTTGATTACTGTAGCTTTGCAACATATTTGGAAATAGGAAAGTGTGATAACCTCCAATTTTGTCTTTCTTGCTCAAAATTACTTTGGCTATTCAGTCTCTTTTGTTTTCCATAGGTATTTTAGAATTGTTTTCTAATTTTGTAAAAAAAAGTCATTGGAATTTTAATAGGGATTACATAAAGTCTGTGGATCACATCAAATAGTATGGGCACATTTTAATAATATTAATTTTTCCAATCCATGAATATAAAATGTTTTCCACTTATTTCTGTCTGCTTTATTTCTCCAGTGTTTTATATTTTTTAAGGTACAAATCTTTTATCTCCATGATGAAGTTTATTCTTAAGTACTCTCTTTTTCATGCTATTGTAAATGGGATTGTTTTTCTTAATATTATTTTTGGATAGCTCATTATGGATGAATAGAAATGCACTAAGTTTTATGTTGATTTTGTACCCTGAAACTTTACAGAATTCTTTTATTAGTTCTAAAAGTTTGTGTGTGTGTGTGTGTGTGTGTGTGTGTGTGTGTGTGTATGAAGTTATTAGGGTTTTCTACATATAAGAACCTGACATCTGCAAACAGACATTTTACTTATTCTTTTCCATTTTTGGATGCCTTTTTGTTTCCCCTCACCTAGTTGCTGTGACTAGAACTTCCAGTACTATGTTGAAAAGAAAAGCAAAATTGGGCATAGGAACAACCTATGCCCCAAAAACAAAATGATAAAGATTCACACAGAAAGTTGTGATATACAGAATGACAAATTATGGGAAAATTTGACAAAAATAATTTTTTGAAAAGATAAACAAAATCGACAACCCCCTAACTATACCAAAAAAAAAAAAAAAAAAAAAAAGAAAAAAAAAAGGAGAGAGAGAGAGAAGACTCAAATAAACAAAATAAAAAATAAAGACACAGAAGAGATGCTATGGGGGAGGGGGAGTCATAACAGGCTATCATAAAAAAATTATATGCCAAGAAATGGAATATCCTAGAAAAATGAGAAATTTCTTAGAAACATATAACCTGCCAAAACTGAATCAAAAAGAGGGGTGCTTGGGTGGCTCAGTTGGTTAAGTCTCTAATTTTAGATTTCTGCCCAGGTCATGATCTCACAGTTTATAAGATCAAGCCTTGCGTTTGGCTCTGTGCTGATAGCCTAGAATCTGCTTGGGATTCTCTGTCTCCCCTTCTCTCTGCCCTTTCCCTTTTCATGCTCTCTCTTTAAATAAATAAATAAATAAATAAATAAATAAATAAATAAGCATTTTAAACACTTGAAACAAAAACTGAATCAAGAAGAAATAGAAAGCTTGAACAGACTTCTAATAAGTAAAAAGAATGAATCACTAATCAAAAACCTCCCACAAAGAAAGCCCACAAGAGGTGAATTTTACCAAAGATTAAAATTAATTAAATAATAAATACTAGCAACACTTCTGAAACTATTCAAAAAAAAAAAAAAAAGAGGGCAAATAATACTCCCAAACACACTTTATGAGGCCACGTCCGTTTGATACCAAATCTATGAAGTTATGAAAAGACATGGAGGGCACCTAAATACATATTACTAAATTAAAGAAGTGAACTGAAAAGGACACATACTCTATTATCCCAACTATATGACCTTCTAGAAAAGACAAAATTATTATTTTTTTTTTATAAAATTTTTTTTAATGTTTTATTTATTTCTAGGAGAGAGAGAGACAGCGTGAGCAGGGGAGGGTCAGAGAGAGAGGGAGTCACAGACTGAAACAGGCTCCAGGCTCCGAGCTGGCAGTCAGCACAGAGCCCGACGCGGGGCTCGAACCCACGAACCGCGAGATCATGACCTAAGCGAAAGTCGGACGCTTAACCGACTAAGCCACCCAGGCGCCCCTAGAAAAGACAAAATTATTAAAAAAAAAAAATCAGTGGTTTCTAGGGTTTGGGGTGGGGAGAAGGGATGAAGAGTCAGAGAATAGAGTGTTGCAGGGCAGTGAAAATACTTGGTATGGTAAAGAGTACTTTAGGGTGGTGGTGAATATTTTTTGCATGATACTAGAAGGAGAGAACATGTCATTATACATTTGTTCAAACCTAAAAAATGTACAACACCAAGAGTGAACACTAATGTAAACTGCTGCCTTTGATTATCATGATTTATTAATGTAGATTCAACAGTCATAACAAATGGTTACCTCATCAATCCTCTAATGATTACTATATAAACATATATATGTATGTTGGTGTCACTATTGCATTTTCCATATAAACATTCCATATAAACAACATGGGGATTGTTGACAGTAGGGGAGACTATGCATGTGTGTAGGCATGGGGTATACGGGAAATCTCTGTACCTTCCCATCAGTGTTTTGTGAGCTTAAAACTGCTCTAAGAAAATGAAGCCTAAAAAAACCAAAACCAAAACAAAACAGAAAACAAACAAAAAAATAAAAACAAATTAAGTATAGAAGAAAGTGACCTCATTACAATAAAAGGCATTTATGAAAAAGCCCATAGCTAAAGCCATACTCAATGGTGAAAACCAAAAGCTTTTCAACTGAGATATGGATGTCTCATAGTCTTTGATTGGTTACCAGATATTATTAATTGTACTTTGTTGGATGTTGCATATTTTTGTATCTCTATAAATAATTATTTTATTTTTCTTCTGAGCTCTAGTTATTTAGACATAGTTTGATCCTTTTGGGTACTACAGAGCAATTCTAAGTATTCCTTTCTACTCCAGTAAGATAATTTTTTTTTAGTACTTCTCCCGTGAAGTATGAGATTTTCTAGACTGAGTGATGAGAAGAGTCCATGTTCCCAGCCCTGTGCAGTGCAGGTACCATACTTTATAATCCATAAATCCTGGCACTGTTTATATTTTGATCTGGATAATTCTATATTGTGAGATCTGTGACAGTCCTGTGCATTGTATTGTAGAATATTAAGCAGCAACACTAGCCCCTATGAGCTAGATGTCAGTAGCACCATCCCAGCAGTGAACTTTCAAACTGTCTTCAGACATTGACAAGTGTTTCCTGCAGGATAAACTACCTGTGGTTAAGAACAACTGCTTCAAGTATTCCTACTCCCTAGGCATACACAGTTTTCTCCATTCACGCACTGGCTACCATTCTACTAAATGTTTAGGTGACCACGTCGGCAAATGTCCAGGCTTTGTTTTTTTGTTTTTTTTTTCTTTCTCCCTCTTATCAGAGATTTTTCATATGATTTGTAGGGATCTTGAACTTTTCCAACTCTCAGCTTCCTCTCCTTATCTTAGGGACTATGCTGGGCTCTGCTTCAGCTTCCCCTCCTTATTCCAAAATCTAATAAGCTGGGACAACTTTAATATTCACCTTGCTTTGTTTGTTTGCTTTGTTTTTTACCCCAAAAATGTTTCAGGAATATTGTCCTTTGTAGCCAGATAATCAGTATCTCAAAAAGTTTTGCGTCATGTATTTTGCTTTGTTTGGTGTTCTTGTTTTCAGGTAAGAAGGCACATCTGATAGCCTTTTTACTCCATGGAAGTAAGGAGTAGAAATCCCTCAACACACAGAACTTATTTATTTCAATATAATATCAGTGAGTTCAGAGATTCATATACATTTTTAAAAGTTTTAATTTTTAGTAGGTTCTATGAAATCATAGATTATATTACTTCTAGAATTACAGAGAAGGCTCAGTAATGAACATCCAAAGATATTAGGCCCTATTAGGTCCGGAAACCTATATGTGTTACTTCCTGAGGAAAAGGTATCCTTGCTGATGTTTAGATTAAGTTAAGCATCTTGACATGGACAGATTAACCTGGACTATCTGAGTAGGCCCTTAATCTAGTTACAGGTGTCCTTCTAAAAACCAGGCAGGGGGTAATTTCATACAGAGAAGAGAATAAGGAAGCATGACCATGTTACAGAATTTGGGGTGATGTGACCACAAATCAAGGAATGCCAACGGCCACAATAAGTTGGATGAGGTAAGGAACAAATTCTCTACAGTCTCCAGAGGGAGCAAAGCCCTACTGACACCCTGATTTCTACTCAGTAGAACTGGTTTCAGACTTCTGGCATGCAGAACTGTGAGAGAATAAATTTCTGTTGCATAAGCCATCACCTCTGTGATCATTTGTTACAGTACACACAAGAAAATAATAGAGTAACCATCAAACAACAACCAAAAATATGCATAACAAACACATGGAAGAACAGATCTGTCAAAAGGAAGGAAAAAAGAAACAAATGTGAAACAACTAAGAAGAGCAAGACTTTAAATCCAAATACATCAGCAGACTGTTTCCTGAAGAAAACAGGAGTTTTCACAGTTTTGCCTCATGCTTGGTATAGGCAAGTCCTGGAAAAAAACTACTGTAGATGTCAGCTCCTCATTCAGTGATATCCCCTTTTTTTTTTTTCCTTTTCTTTACATGCCGGCCCCTCTAATCTTGGTTACCTCAGGAACCCTTTAACGATTAATATATAAATATATATCTGTACGTTGGTGTCACCATTGCATTTTCCATATAAACATTCAATACAAAAGTTGTAAATTTCCTTATTTAAAATAAATGTCCTGTGGGGTGCCTGGAAGGCTCAGTTGGTTTAGCTACTGACTTCAGCTCAGGTCATGGTCTCGCAACTCGTGAGTTCGAGCCCCACATCCGGCTATGTGCTGACAGCTCAGAGTCTAGAGCCTGCTTCAGATTCTGTGTCTTCCTCTCTCTACCCTTCCCCTGCTCATCCTCTCTCTCTCTCTCTCTCTCAAAAACAAACAAACAAACAAACAAATAAATAAATAAATATCCTGAAATGAAAGCATTTAAATGGAAGCCAACTCATTATGTATTCTCTTAAGTTCATTAATAATCTAAATAAATTTATAAAATGACCATCAAGACTAGTATACAGATATGAGTTACCAAGATTACTACTTCCATTTACTCCAGAAAATAACTCATCTGATCCCTATTATTTTTAAGACAAAGTTACTTCTCATAGGAATATTTTGAGGTAATGGCGACAAAGGGAATTATACAAGTTAAATAATGAATCTCTTGTCATATACTTGAAATAGAAAGAGTGGGTGAATTTCAAGATTAGCTACAGACTTAATCCTTTTTAAAATGAAAACCTAAAAAAATAAAAGAAACTTAAGAAGCTGAAATATGCTATAAGCCAAAAGAGAATTTTAATTGCCAATAAATTATTAGTAACTTAACGATCAACTAAATGCACTATTGGTTCATAATAATATATTGAAATTAAGATATGTAAAATTTTTATATTTGCATTATCCTATTATAAAATTTAATCATATGTTTTTTGAAGTCTGTTAACTTTATGAACTTTTAATATTCATTAATATTAATTAATATTCAATAATCCATTTGTAGTGATATTTATCTAAATTTTATGCTGTCACAGCTTATTTTCCAGAACTTTATTAAAGAAAAAGTGAGACAAATAATGTTTTTTATTTTATTAGACCTACCAAATGAAGATTTGGAAATGGTAGCATTTTTAAGAAATGTAGTTAAGCAATGGGGAAAACTGTAATTTAGTTTTAAAGCTAAAATGATTAGAAAATAAATCCTGAATCAACTAAGTTATTACCTTCCCCATAAAATGTTGTTACTTAGTCTTTCAGGTAAATTTGTCCACTCTGTTTCATATGTTTTGTGATATTTTATTTGTAGTTTTATAACACAAATTATTATTTATATTATATTTTCATTTATTTCTGTTTATTTCACCCAGATACAATAAGAGGTCAAATCCAGAGACTATGGGTTAATAATATATTTGTTTTCAAAGTTAAAAGGTTCTTTGAAGTCATCACAAGTGGACAGACACATAGAGTGAATTTGTCTTATTAAGCTGAAAACATCTCAGCATAATGGTTCATCATTTCATGATATAATTTTAAAATTTAGATAATTTGTTTTCATTTTATAAATATATTATTCAATTCACTTTTTTTCTCCCTTCTTCAACTATAGGAGCAAAAAGTTACATCATATTTATCTATTGTACTTGTTTCTTCATGCAATAAGGCCAGGGATTATGTCCGTTTACCATTTTGTTTTGAGATCCTAGCATTCCACCCAGCATAAATAGTAAAATATAATGTCATACAATGAAACAGTTACAGTTTTCAAATTCATATGTGGATATTTTATTCTTGATCTCAAGCAATATAGATAAATACAAAGCAAATCCTTAAAAAATGTTCTCTCTTTTTAAAATTCCTTGACCACTTTCCTTTTGGGAGAGAAACATTTTATTACTCTAGCCATAATGATAAAGCAACTAATAATTGCATGTGGCATTAAGACAGAATGTCAATTTTAATTTTAAAGTAGAAATATGAGTAAGACATGGATAGACATCTAGTTTAAAAGACTTAACATTTATATTTTCTATTAAATAAGGTTAATTCACACTCCATTTCAGTAGCCAAACTGTTAATTTACCATTTATTTATGCTATTAAAATATGATTTAATGGTTTTAATTTATAACAAACAAGTTTCTTACACTCTAATAATTTATAATATGTCCTACCATAAAGAATATCAAATGTTAATTATCTTTTTGATAAAACCCTTCTTCATATATGAACACAAACTAAACAAAAACTATTGATAAAAGAACTTACATTACTTCTATATACAAACCAGGAGCACCATAAAAAGTTTTATGTAAATCTATTCATTCAGATATGCAAAGTTATACCTTGATTTAGCCATATCTAAAATACTTCTTATTCTAGTAAAGCCAATAAAAATTGGCATTAAGAAAATCTTTCTTCCTAAAGGCAAAAGGATTGGTGGTCCATGAGTTTCTTTCTTGACTGCAAAATATTCAGATATGTTGACCTATTTTCTTTCCTGGTAAGATAATTTTGGAAAAATGACTATTTTTATGGTTTGTGAACACATGAAATATGTTGAATAGTGTTTTTTATATTGCAATAGAATAATGGACTAGATAAAAAAACACAGAATTAAATATGTAAACATTCAAGGACTCTTTTTTTTCCAAAAAGTTTTTCATCTGTTATGGCCCATGAAGATAACATTTCTTTCAATTTCTAAGTTTCAGTAATTTTCTTTAGATACTATTATAATTTTTAAAAATCCAAGTCAATTTCAGAGTTATTCTTTTCCTTTACCTTGAGTGATTTTCTAAATGTATTTAACATAATCATAGTTGAAGGACACTTTCATAGTGTCAATCTGTTTATAATATCAGAGTCTTTACCTTTTTGACATAATCTGTGAAATGTCATTTAAAATGTCTACCATCTATTACTTATAATACCATGCATATACTTCAGATTGTGCTTGCTTAACTATTAGATGTTCAATGAGAAAGAAAAAAGTTAAAAATGGAAAGAATTTTTCATTCAAGTTTTTAGTACTGTCAAAACTAGACAAGAAAATATTTCATGTTTAAAATTATGATATATGTGTTTTGAACAGATTATTAAAAATAATTAGTATTTATATAAGGATTTTATCTCCAAAGAAACAGATAAGAAGTGGTTTTTTAAATATGAATTACTTTTGATTTTTTTCAGCCAGGAATTAAAACTACCTTTGTTCAAGTTTTTGTGAGAGAATTCATAGTAACTTGTATAATTAACATTAGGAATGATAATGGATATAATATTAAGATGAAAGTAAATCTGCTGATTAGTTTTGAAAGTATTTTGTACAACAGGGTATGATTTTTCAAATCTCCTGTGGGAAGACTGCTATCATTTTTCATTTTTAAATAGAGATTTGGCATTTTTAAACATAATGAATTATCCATATTTGTTTACCCATTGCAACAATATCAAATAATATTTACATTTTTAAAGACTCTTTTTGCCAGGTAAAATGCTGAACACTTGATACAGATTGTCTCAATTCATCCTGAATACTCCGAATGCTATGCTGCAGAAATTTTAGGGTACATTTCTATGTCCATTTCACAGGTAAAGAAGTTTGAGCTTAAAACTGTGACTTGGGCAAAATCACAATAGTGTTAACTGAACAAACTTCAGAATTCAAAATAAGGTCAGTTAATCTCCACAATCTTGAACCATTCCATCCTGCTAATCTACATAATAAAAAGATGTTTGTAAAATTCTGATAAATGGGAAATAAATAAAAAAAGAAAAAGTAAGAGAATGCATACTTCAATTGATATATGTGATATACAATGTTGGTAACTTCTTTCTGATTTACATTTTTATATTTGATAATATTGGTAACAGGATAAAATTAAGACTTATTATTATTATTTTGAATTATTTCAATATACCTTAGTCTTAGGTCATATAAGCCTTTAAGAGACATATAGTAGAAGGCAAAATAAACAGAGAACAAGATGTTGAATCCAAGTAGTTGCATGTAGGATAATCAAAGTCGAATGAGTGAATGGAGAGCAGGAGGTCTTATTGTAAAAAATATCCTCACTTGATATATGAGTATTGGAGCAGAAGCCCCAAATGATCTAAGAAGGCAAGTCTTATGGATACTGGAGAGGAGCAGTCCAAGCCCAGGCACCAGCCCTGTGAAGGCTGGGATGGGGTATTTGTGTTGTGATGTTGGAATGATATGATGGAAGTAAAGTTGGGTCCAAACAGAGAGAAATGAGTGGGGGTAGAGGAAATGGGTGTGTAGTGAAGGCAAAGAATTTTGATAAGGAAAGTAGACTTTTTATGTGTTTTTTTTTCTTCTTTGAGTGCAACAGGAAGCTTTTGGAGGGATTTGAGTCAGTAGTGACAGGATCTGTTATATTTAAATAAGATCCTTTTGGGAATTATCTATTTGGGACAGGCATAAAAACAGAGGAATAATGTCATTTAGAGGATATAGGGATAGTCCAATTCAGAAATGAGGCTGGTTTGGGCTGAGGTGCTTGGTGGCAAGTATTTAGATTCTGCATATAAATCAAAGATAGAGACAACTGTAATCAAAGATACATTGGATGGGAGGTGTACAAAGAAACCCATAAAGAATGACTTCAAGATCTGGGACTGAGCAACTGAAAGAATTAAATTTAGAGTCAATCCACAAAACCTAGATTAAAAAGATAATAATCTCAAAACCATTTTGCTCTCTTAGAAGGATTATCTCTGATTACTTTCACTCAGATTTCCAACTTCCTCTGGAGTAAAACTAACTGAATAAGTAAACTTAGAGCTCTCTATGTTGATCTTTATTTAGCTATAAGATGCATACATTTTAGTCCTCCTTTATTAATAGACAAGCAGTTATGTAAAATCCTTTTCATATTGTGAAATTTTCTTTTGGGTTAAATATTTAAAACGTCAAAGAAGCTTTTGGAAGTTTGGTTAATCAGAGGAATAAGTGAAGTGCATTTTAAAAGTGATCATCATGGCAAAAGGAGATATCTGAAAAGGGTTTGTGCAAGCTAAAATCCTGTCCTTGGACCCGGTTTGAAATATACTTCTTACCTGTAGAATTCTAAAAAGGGTTTTGCATTTGAAAAAGCTTGCTGTGACCTTTGCAATTCCAGAATTGCCAATTATGATACAATTAAATGTTTTCATTTTCAAGAACATTTATGAGTACTTGAGAGATACTTCTGACCTAAGAATACAAAGGCTTTGGTCTATTTCTTTTCATAGTTTATATGAGGCTGATATCCTAGCAGTGACAATATAGTAGCAATTTCTACAAATATTTTCTTAAGCATCTGTTAACAGCTATTCTGTTTCAATTTAATATAAATGAAACAAAAATTGTATTGTAGTATACTGCTATTATTGCTAGAATTCAAATACGGAAATGATTGCACATTTTGAAAATGTGCAATTCAAATAAAAAAAATACTTGGACCCCAAATTCAAAACATAACCATGGAATTGCAGCCCAGGGAAGGCAAAAGAGAGGAATATTATAGGTTGATTATCCTAAATCAATGAAAGATTGTACCAACACATAAAGGCAAAGCAAGGAAGAGAAAAAAAATTATCATTTCATGTGTATTTTAGTTTAATTTATATTTTATTACATTTAACACTTTTGCATCTAGTATATTTTATAAAATCTTCCTTTAATTTAGCTTAATCTTTTATTATCATGTTTTCCTAATTTTAATATGTTCTCTGATTTTTGTTTACTCTCAGAATAGATTAAATTTTCATTTCCTTCTGTTTCTCAGCTGATTTTGTGCTCTTCTATTATTTAAGTTTATTTTTCTCATTTTGTATAAGCTAAAAGGAAACAAGCCCATTAAGAGAATATTTTTTGTTGTTCATGATTTCCATGAAATTGTTTGTTTCCCAACAATTCTCATATTTTATAAAGTAAAACTTTAATCCCCTGTGTCTTAATTCTAAATCTACTAGAAACAAAAATCTAACACACTTAAACACTAATATAACCTTTCCCCAAGATTGTGGCAATTCTGTTTGGGTTTTCAAACAGTACACTTAGAAGTTTAGAGTTTGGCTTCACTGTGATCTACCTCTTAACCAAATACATCTGCAGATTAACTATAAACAGAAATAGAAGTTACTTGGGAGGAAAATACTTCTGAAAGCTTTTACTACAGATTTCAACAATTTAAATGAACAAAAAAGCCTATGGTTAAGACTCTCCCCAAAAATCCCTGAAATAAGGAATAATAAAATAATTACTAAAAAAAAAATAAATAAATTATAAAGGTACTTCAGAATCAGAGTATGAGAAGTATTCCCTGTAACTTCCTGATAACCATACTATGAAATATATTCTCTTCCCATCAAAAGAGGGTTTTGAAATATTCTATTAATGGGTTTGTTTCCAGAATATGGTTCTTTTTGAGAGAAAAGTTAAAGCAGAAAGTAACAGAACTCTGGACATGATGCATCTAATTTTATTCTATGAGATCAGTTGATTTCACACGACTTAATTATGGCAGTTTCTCTCTAGATCAAGTCTAGAAAAGCAGATACCTCATTTTTACATAAAAAAGACTAACAGAAAACATGTATTGAAATGTGAGTACAAAAGTTAAACATGAAATTTATATTCATAGGATAAGAGGAAGCTCTTTTCTCAGGGAATCTGAAACATAAAATGTCTAAAATTCTCCATCAGCTTTAGGCACCATCATTAAAATATACTGCCAGACTTTTGTACAAGTTCATATATGGTATTATTTTAATTCATTTAAATCCAGTATCATTTGATAAAAAGTGAAGGTTGGCTACGGCCTTTGAGCATGCCTAGGGATTTCCATGTTTGTCTAAATGGTATAGAATTTGTGAAGCTCCCACTCTCATCACAGGTACAATTCTCACTCTGCTAGTTTTCTTTCATTTTGTAACAAATAAAAATGAAACATAACTACATTTATTTAATACAATATTCTTAGTATTGTCCTATTGGCACAGATTACAAATACTACTGAAATTGAACTATTGACTTGCTATTGTACCATATGTCTAATTTCAATGTTACTCAGTAGTATCAGCTAGAACTTGGTGTCAAAGGACTATATAACAGGTCAATGTATAATGTGCATAATTAAAAGTTGTCCAACTCAGTTTACAAAACAAAGTCTGACCTCTCACTCACTACAAACCTGGTCTTCGTGCAGTTTATGATGATACCATTATCTAGTTGCTCAGTCCAGAAATGTCAGAGTTAACCTCATTCTCCTACACCCACTATCCTATCTATCAGGAAATACAAATTTTGACTACCTTTGACCATATCATAGCCATCACTGAGGATCGAATCACCACTGGCTCACTTAAATTATCAAGGCCTTCTAACAAATTTGAGTAGTTTATTTTTTTTAGCCACATTTGTTGGGAGCCATTTTGAACCTACTAGTCGACAAAACTCCTGGTGAGGTTAAAGCAAGTGTGCACGGTCTCTTGCCAATCAGATGACGATCAGTATCTACTCCCACTCAATTTTTTCTGCTTGAGCACTGACCCCTAGGGTACCTTGTTGATCAATATTGGGAGTGACTTGTCCCCTTATTTCAGCCCTGGTATGCTGATTGCACCTTGTGAAGGAACTTATTGTGGGAACTTCTTCTTTTGATTATGGGAACAGACATCGTGTCTCCAGAAGGTCCTGTTTCCCTCCATACTTTCGCTTGAGCTATGAACAGGCTAATGGCCCCTAGTCATAAAAGATTGACCTTTACATGTACATTCTGTTTCTACCGTTGCGTTAGTCCAGGATGTTCATACAGCTCAACATGTAAATCAACTAACCAAAAATGTCTTTCATGCCCTAGCTATTCAAGAAATCATAAAAGTAGACACAAAGGTAAATGCACTCGTAGAGGCTATTCTACGTATTGGGATATAAGCTAAACTCTTTAAAGGTATGGTTAGCTCTCCGGTGCAATAAAGCATATAACTGGAAAATCAAGTCTTGCCTGGAGAAAAAGAGCCTAACCTAGAGAGAAGGACAGAAGATAAGTTAGTACATACACCTTTGCTAACTGATGGTGTATAGCAGCCCCTTCCCTAAGGCCTACATTGCACAAACACCTTCCCTTACCCTGGCAGCTGTGATGAGGATAGATAAGAGTATCTACAAACCTATGACTTAATCTTAGTGTTATTAAAATGTGAACACCTTGTTATTTTCTTAGTTACTCAACCTCACTATAATTGGGGCAGTTCTGCAAGAAGACTTCTGTAAAACCTGTTTCTGTATATTTTCCAAAAACACCTTATCACAAAGAGTTATCCATTGTAAAAATTCCATTTCCTGATCCCATGTTAACATTTGACCTATAAATAAAGACACCAAAACCGACAGGACAGAGATGTCTGCCTGGTGATCAGAAAGGATCTTGGGGCTCTCTCATTCTCTTTCGCTGACACCATCCATCCTTCAGGGACCCCTGGACCTGTTGGAGCCGGCTTGGCCTCCGATACCCACTGATTATTACAACAATATAACAGTAACAGTGTTGTTTTAAGTCAGCATTCAGATTATGTCATTCTTAAATTCTGAGACTCTTACCGGTTCTCTATCTTCTCACAGAAAAAAACATGCAAAGCCCCATGTAACCTGTACCCCTTCTCTGACTGCATATACTACCATTTCCCCTTTGTATTCTTCATTACAGTCATTCTGGCTTCCATGCTGTTTTGACAGCATGCCTTGAACTTTTCTGCCTCTGGGCACTCATACTTTCTGTTCTCTTCTCTTGAAATGTCCTTTTCTCAGATATCCACAATCTTGCTTACTGCACTTTTCAAAACTCTAACAGATAACAGATCTCAATGATATTTTTCATCTTCAACTTTTGGAAATGTCTCAACATGTCTTATCTTCATCTTTAATATTTTCCTCTCTACATAAGAATTTTGTTGGTTTAATTCATTGCTATAACCCTGGCTCCTAGATCATTGCCCAACACATAGTGATAAACACTCAATATATCTTCACCTAAATACTCAATAAAAGAATAAAGCTATGTGTCAATGCAAGTAACTGGATCTAAACATTCTCAATAAGATCAGTAATTCTACATCTCAGCTCCAGAAGAAAAGGTGGGATTTGCTGGGGTTTCCAAACCACAGTTACTCCTCATACAGTGACTTCATATCTATAAATTCCTAAACTGAGAAGGTAATGGTTTCATTTCCCATATGTAGTTTAATCTCTGGGAAGGACTTCTCAAATCTTTTAATACCTTACTGGAATGGTGCAGATTAAGATCACAAATCTTGATTTGTTACATATCTTTAAAGTATAGTATTTTCTTTTTATAAACCTGAATTAAAAAAAAATAATTTTATTTTTTAAAAGAGTTTCCTATTAGTTACTAGCTTATAACAAACTGAGCCTGATCATTTAGGTGATTCAGATGATTTAATCATACATATATGTCTATATATATTACATACATATATAAAAATGATCTGTGAAAATGGATATTTTATTCTAATTTCAGAATTACTAGTTTGCTTTAACAACACATTATTTTATCTTAATTAAAAGGATTATAACATATTCTATGTTTTATTTCCCATGTGACTGAGCCTTCTCAATAATTCAAAATCAACAAAGTAATACTTTCTCTTGGTTGTTTGGGCTGCTCTTCATCCATTGCAGCCTGTTTGACAGCTCATTCCCAAGCAGCATGGTATGTTTATTTCAGCTTGAATATAGCTTCTATTAGGCTAAGTCACACTGCTGGGTTAATTTCCCTAGTACTAACTTCTGCTATGTTATGATTTTATATATTATCATATATATAATATATATATATTTTTTTTGCTTGAAAGCTTGAGGCTGACTCTCAGTATCTGTGCTATAGAGAGTGCAGCACCCATGTGGATGAAGTTGTGAACTAGAATCGGAATCTAATTCCTTCACACATTCCACCATGGTTGAAGGTGTCATGTTCATCTTGGTTTTTTTAGTTATTTTACTTTCCCCAAAGTATTGCAGACTGATAACTTTCTAAAGTATAATAAATGATTTTAAAATAGAATAAAAATACATACAAAATAGAAGCCTTTAAAGATATCAGATTCAATAGACATGAATGTAGTTATCAAGTTATTGTAAAATTTTCCAAATGTTTTTTCAAGTTTTGTATTTATTGTATCACAGACACATAATAAAAATTTATGGGCTGGCACTTGACCATGGAAACTACTTGTCCATGGACCTCACTGCTCTCATGAATATTAAACCAAGAATCATGTTTTCCACCAGAGGAAGAAAATGTCACTTAAAGAATGGAGTTAAATGCTTTACTATATTTATAAGTGCCATAGATATCACATCCTTTGAAATAATCATGCTTATTGGAGAAACCTGTTATGGTCTAATGGTATGTGTTTCTGTGCTTAAAGTGTTGAGGGGTCAGTGTGGCTAAGGCTAATACAAAGATCAGGAATCAGCAATAAGGAGTTAGAAATGTAGCTATCTCATGGTAAACTCAACTTAAGAATGGTATGAAAGAAAAAGAAAGAAAAGAAAAGAAAAAGAAAACCCAGCCACTTGAAATACCTTCAGCCATAGCAATATTCTCAAGGGAGATGATGCATAGTTCAGTTAAGAGACCGAAGTTGAGGGGAGGAGAGAGAGGTAGTAGTGGTAGAGATTAAAGATAGAGTGTATTTTAATTATATTGGCAATAAATAATTTGCAGTTGGGATAAGGTGCATGTAGAGGTTGAATAAGGGAATTTACCGAATTATGAAGCAATAGAGGGGATAAGTGATGAGCGATATCTAGGACTTGTGGTTTCTTGGTTGACTGATGGAATAGACATGAATATGACAAGGGGTTTTGTCCTGCTTGTTTCTTAGACAGATTGGTGTGGTTGTGGTTGAGAGCATTTTTCTGCTTGTCACTAGAGACACACACATTGTACTCTGTGCTCTCCATCTCATTCTTGCCTCAGGAGGACCAATGTAGTAAAGGACACACAGAGTTCGGGAGTCTGGTCCTCACCCTTGCTAAGAGTGTTTTACAGACAGAAATAGGTTTCCAGGATCAGAATGAGCTCTGCATTTCCCTCACTCTTGCTCTTCAAAGAATCTCTCAAAAAATTAATGCTAATGGCAGGACTAGATTTGTGGTTTACTGAATTGCAGTTTCAATCCCCTTGTCTTCCTCTTACACAACATTCTCTATAGCTGGTGGAGTGTTACAATTAATATAACTAATAACCATTAAGTAAGTGTGTGCTATGTGCAGGCACTTTATATGGATAATCCAATTTAATTTAATCACTACATCAACCCAATTTGATTAGGATTGCATAGTCAGTAATTTGAAGAGTTGCTACACCATCTTATGGACGCTTACTCCACAAATTGCTTTGTACCAGTTTCTTCCATTTTTAGATCATCAGGGTCAGAATGAGGACTGTGAGCATGGCAGACTAGACAGTGTGGGTCCCAATGCAAATTGTGCTTTGTTCTCATTTTAGAAGGCTGCCCTACTTTATAAACTTCATATATTTCAAAGTAGGTTAAATGATCTGACCATGGCTTTTGATGAAATATTTCAGCTACATAAACATCCTATAATGCATAACATGAAAGCTATTCAATGTGAGTTTGTTCAAGATAAGTTCTTGAAAGCATGCTGTGTAAGTTTGAGAACTGAAAATGGTTGAACTTATTTGAAACTTAATAATGGTTGAACCACACATTTCACAATTTCTATAATTCTGGGGTCAAGCATAATGTTCACAATTATATAAAAATACCCTTCATAATTAAAAAAAAATCCCTGAAGGACCTATATATACTGTGATGATCTCAATCAAAGTAAGCTAACTGGTGATATGCTTTTAACAAAGCATTGAGAAGCCCCTGGAGACCCAAGGCCCCCAATCAGAGGGATTCCTGGAACAAGCAGATGATCATTAGGTTTGACTGGGGTGCATAGCAGGGCAGTCATTTTCAAAGCACAATCAAGTAGACATGAAATGAGTAATTCCTGGACTGCATAGATTTCACATCGGTTTCCACTATTTTAAGAGTCTGTGGGATAAAGGAACTTTTAAAAGTTAATTCCTTTGGTTAGCTCATTAAAAAAAAGCATCTTTCATAAATTAACATTATAAGGGGCAAAAAGTCAGAATGTACACTAACAGTGATGGGAGAGAAATTAATCAAAGTCATCTATTGAATAACTACCTGAAATCTATTTTAACTGCATTTTATAGTTTGATCTAAATATCAGTTCAGATTTTTTTTATTTTTGGGTTTTTTTTTCAGATTTTTTTAAGGAAAAAGAGTCCACAACCACAAGAAAGAACAAATTCCAAGAAAATATCTTTCAGTAACTTACACAGTTTTCTCTTTTTGCATAGGCATCAATAATATATTTGAAGGAATAAGTCAGTCTGTAGTGCTGTAGTCTGTAAGTCACTTGATTAATAATATTTTACAAAGAAAGCCAACTTATATAATTTTTTTTGCATTTTATTTTCTTCAGTGACACATAAAATATTTCCCCATCATTGGAGAAATAAAATAAATTGTTTTTATTCTCAACTTTCAGTCTAGTTGGTAAATACAGCATGAACATACAGTACCTTTAGCATACTATTGTTAATCAATGTTATCTTTTAAAGATTAATGTTACTGAAAAAATAGTTACTTTACATGAAAACTAGAGGCAAAAAAATAATATAATACGTCACAGAAAAATAAACCCTTTTAAGGTAGAAAGAGAAGTAGATAATAGATGCTAGTAGAGTTTATTCCTTCTTTCTTTCATTCAGAAAACATTTAATTAAGCACATAACATGTGCCACACTCTAATCAAGGTTCCAGGGCAATATCTAATGTCAACAAGACAGAAAAAGTCTCTGCCTATATCAAACTTGGAAGTTGTCGAAATTTAAAAATACAAACAAATGTGTGCATATTAGAGGAGAGAATCAGTAAAAGTACAGAAATGAGGAGACAAATACAGTACTTAGAATATAATAATAATATTATAGAATGAACAAACTGTTGTGCATTTATATGATAGAATACTATTCAGCAATAAGAAGGAAAGAAATATTGACACATTAAAAATTAAAAATCTATATGGGGTGACATCTCAAAAGCACTATGCTAAGTTGAAGAAGCCAGATATACAATCAGGTACTATAATTACATTTGTATGACATTCTGCAAAAAAAAAAAAAAAAAAAAAAAAAAGCGGTGGGGGGGTGAATAGGGACAGAATACAGATCAGTGGTTCCCAATGTCTTGGAGAGGGAAAATGGGTTGATTATAAAGACATAAAGCTATTTGTTGGGATGATGAGAATATTCTCTCTCTTGATTCTGGAGGGTGTTTACATGACTTTATACATTTGTCAACATTCTTAGATTTGTACCCATAAAAGGAACAAAATTTACTGTACCTAAATTATAACTCAGTTAAAAAAATCTGTGTGTATGCCATGCAGTGTGGTAGATGATAAAGATGGGCTCCTTGGGAAAAACTATTAATATCTACAAGCTTTTGAGAGTGAAAAGGTTTAGGTGTGCCTTTTGGTTGTTTTGCAGGTTAAAAAATACGTAATTACTATGTGCTTAATTTCTTCATCCATGAAATGTAATTCAAACATTCCTTCATTCCTGTAATATTTATTGACAACTTACTATTGTGAGACATGTATGTTTAAACTGGAAACAAATTATTGAGAAAATGACCAAATCCCTATAGTTTTGGCCCTCTTGGAACTTTCACTGTATGGGAGGGCAAACATAAGAAGATAAAATGATAGCAATTCTTCTAGTTCATAGAATTGTTATTGAAATTAGCAGTTGCTATATATTTAACTTAAGATATATATGCATAACACATATTAAGGCAGGTATATCTTGTCATTTTTTAAATAGATTTATTATTTGCTCAATAACAAGTCTTCCATAATGTGCCAATGTTGAATGCCTGACTGTCATCATTTTGTGAGTCACATTTTGTGACTTACAAAGGGCTGAGTAGGGAGAGAAGTAGAGGTGGAGTGGAGGTGGTCTCACAAACAGAAGGTGAATTTCTTATTTCTCATGGGTTCAGCTTTCTAACGCCTTGTTGCTGCATACAGTGTCCTGGACTTGTGTACATAACTCTCCATAAGTCTTCTTATAAGCTGAAATGAGATCCTGGTGTAGAAATGGAGGTGAGGGTAGAATCTAAGGGCCCACAGCTTCATATACAGGCTTTATAATTTGCCTTCCTATTTTCATTCACACTCACGTGCCCACTTTCACACCAGTTCTTTAAACCTTCAGAAGTCCTGTTATGTGAATAGATATTTTGAGGAATACCCCTTGGCCAGTTTGGGTTGTCCTGCTAAATTAGTGGTCATTTGTTGCTTTTGTCTCCTTTGCTTTCTTCATGGGTTCTTTTATCCCTTTACTGGCACTTAAGTGAGAATTTGGGATGTATACATTAATTTGCTAGGGCCGCCATAGCAGAGCACTACAGAAGGTAGCTTAAGTGACAGAAATCTATTTTCTCATGATTCTGGAGGCTAAAAGTCTCAGATGAAGGGTTGATTTCTTCTGAGGCCTCTCTCCTGGACTTGTGGATGGCCATCTTCTCCCTGATTTTTCATCCAGGGTGCCTATCCAAATCTTCTCTTCTTATAAGGACACTGGTCATATTAGATTAGGACACACCAATATGACCTCATTTCCACCCGCTTGCAGAAGACCCTATCAACACATATAGTCACATTTTGAGGTACTAGGTGTCAACATTTCTACATAGGACTTTTGTGGGGATACAGTTAATCCTCTAACAGGAGGTATTTGAAATCAGGTATTTGTATCAGGAAACTCTACTAGGCATTTTACTTGTTTTATGCTATCACATGTATGTAAATAAGAAAATAAACACAGGCTATTTCAGCCTGATTGAATCCAGTAATCCAGAGATGTTTTTTAATTAAATTAGATTTCTCATCTAATTTAAGAATAGCTATGTTTCTTATAAGAGACATTTGTAGCAACTCTTAATCCTAAAATCTAAATCTGAATGATCTATACCTCAAATTAATGCCATTACTTCTTTAGAGTCTTACAGATTACACTGAATTATGGGAACTATAAACCTTAAATAAGTATTTTGTAAGTGAATAAATAAATGAATAACCAACCTAGAATATCTGTGCCATTTTTGGATACAAATTCTGCCTGAATTTTAATTAAACATGCAAATTAATTCTCACATAATTACATATTTGCTTCCTTTTTGAGTCAGAATCCCATTAAAACAACACTAAGGTAATTTTTAAAGAGGCAAAGATTTTAGGGTAACACAGATCAATAGAAGTTATATCAACCAAATATTTGGGCATCATAAAGAGGGTGGATTGTTTCAGGGCAGATTCTTCTCTCTGGAGAAACTCAATCTAAATGAAAAACCCTACTGGAAGTTAAACTTATGAATCTTACAAAAATGTTGTCAAATTTTCTCCGTGCCACCCTATTAATAAGTGGTTCTCAACTTAGAGTGAGGTTACCCCCACGTGATATGCAGCTAAATATAAAGACACTTTGATTGACACACTGAGGGGTTGCTACTGGAGTCCAAAGGACAGACATCTTACAATGTACAGAACAGTCAGCACAACAAAGAATATCTAGTTCTAAATGTCCACAATATTGCTATTGATAAATCCTGTGCAAAATAAATCCCACCACTTTATATGAACTTTTAATTAGCTTTCAGTGCTTCATTCTTAATAATTTGTAGTGATTGAGGGAAACTAGATGAAAGAGATAAAAAAAAAGAACAAGTGATTTAAAAATAAAACAGTAATCTTGAGAGAAAATAAAAACTCTGGATGCTATTTTCTTAAAGGGGCTGGGAAATATCAAACTAATTGAGAAAAAATTCTGAAGATTGGAAATAACAGATTAAAATGACCTATTTATTGCTAACAGATAGCTATTCCTGATCTTAGATCAATAGGATCTATAAGCAAACATGCCTCTTAATACAAAATCTCAAAATTATCCAGACATAGCAGATCCAGTCCTCTGCACCTTTGCCTCTAAGGGACAAAGCTTGGATGTGGAACACAGCCATGTGTAACCTAGAAAAGCAACTTGATTCCAAAAACAAAGAAGGTGAGCACAGAGTTATACATGCTTATTTTCTCCTTCAAAACTCAACATTGGTTTTTAAAATTCACCTCCTCTGGCTTACATTTTTACAAGGGGATTGAGAAAGATCAGGTACGTTATGTTACAGATTTTCTTCCATACAGAAGTAATCATCAAGGATGGAAAATCAATACTCTCTCAAATATAGAAACATAAAATAATAATAATAAAGAAAGAAAATGTAACATAAAGAATTTAGAAGATTTTCATATTTATAAAACAAAAATAGCATAACATTAGAAGAAACAACTCAGAAAAGGTGTTACAAATTAAAAATCGTATTTAATTAGAAAAATTAAAACATAGAGTTAAGGAAATGCCTCTTGATGAAAATAGAATTACCATATGATCTAGAATTTTACTACTCAGTATTTACCTAAAGAAAGAAAAACATTAACTTAAAAAGATTACACATCCCTATGAGTGTTGCAACATTATTTAAAATAGCCAGGATATGGAAGCGACTCAGGTATCTATCCATACATGAATCGAAAAGGAGGTGTGGTGTCTATATAAGGGAATACTATTCAGCCATAATGGAATTAAATCTTTGCATTTGCAACAACATGAATGGATCTAGAGAGTAAAATGCTAGGAGAAATAAATCAGAGAAAAATAAATACCATTCATTTCACTCTTATGTGGAATTTAAGAAACAACAAATAAAGAAAGATAAAAATGCCTCTTAAATATAGTGAACATACAAATGGGTTACCACAGGGTAGGTAGGTAAAAATATAGGTTAAATAAGTGATGGAGATCACTTATCACAATGAGCACTGAGTAATGTATAGAATTGTTGAATCACTATATAGTACATTTGAAGCTAATATAATGCTGTATGTTAATTATATTTAACTAATGTTTTTAGATGAGAAAAGAAATGTCACATGAAGAATAAAAAGCAAAATAAGGAAAATAACAGACTTAAGAAAATTGGGAGATAAATTCAGGGAAGTTAGTAATCATTATTTGCACCAGAAAGAGAGACTGGCAGAAATGGAAGCATGGAAATAATAAAAGAAATAAGAACTCTATCAATCACATTTGCCCAATTAAAATGTTGTGACCAAGTGAGACCAAATAAATGAATATCAACCCATTCTGAAATTTCAGATTCTCATGAAAAAGAGGACATGCTAGTGTGTATCAAAATTGAACAATGTTATCACATATTAGTGCGTGTGTGTGTGTGTGTGTGAGTGTGCGCGTGTGTATGTGCTTGAGCATAAGGGCCATGGAGAAGAGCATAATACTCAACTACCATAATAGTAAGTCAACACACTACATCTAAAACTGAAAATACATAATGGAGGCAAAAATTCAGATACAGAGCTCAAAGAGCTAGAACAGAGTCTTTCTAAGAATCCAGATTAAGTGTTGCAGAAAGTTGAAGAAAACTGTTGCTTCTTACTTGTCTTCAGGCATACACTATCAGAAAAACAAACAAACAAAACATGTGCATCATTTCTGAAAATCACAAAATTTACACCTCTGTTTTGTTAGTTAATTATATGCAGGTTATATAAGTCATTTTGATTCATGCAATGGGAAAAGTTTGTAAGAGCTGTCTGTAGCAACTAAAATCCCAAATGGTGGCATTAAGTATATTAATATATACTAAAATTTCTAATATACTAAAAACATTTATATGTTATTACTTATTCAGAATTGGGATTATATACCTCAATGGCCCATAGACTTTTTTCACCAAATATAAACTAAAAATTTTCCATTTCACAAATTATTATTTCACAGTATACATTTTTAAAAATGAACAGCTATCTTTGTTTTGGATATGCTAGCCCTTCCTTTTATCATTTACTCCTTTGGAAAATGTTTGAGAAATAACATTATAACTATTCATCATATAATTAATGTATAATTGACCTTTTAATAGCATACTAAAAGATGTTCAGCATCATATGTCATCAGGGAAATGTAAATTAAAACTGCAATGAGAAGTCACTACACACCTAATTACAGTGGTTAAAATCCAAACACTGGCAACACTCAATGCTGAGGAGAATTTGAAGTAACAGGAACTCTCATTCATTGTTAGTGGGAATGCAAAATGGTATAGCCACTTTGAAAGATGGTCTGGCAGTATTTTAAAAAGTGGAGCATAATTGTAGCATAAAAATTTAAGACTTATGCTCCTAGATACTTATACAAATGAGTTGGAAATAAGTACACACAAAAACCTGCAACTACAGTTTGGAAGAAATTTATTAATAATCATCAAAACATGGATACAACCAAGATGTTCTTCAACAGATAGATGGATAAAGAAATTGTGGTACATCCATATGATTGAATATTATTTAAAAAAATTAGGAAGTGAGCTATAAAACAATGAAAAGCCATGAGGAGCCTTGAGTGTATATTGCTAAGTATGATTCCACTTTATGACATTCTGTAAAAGGCAAAACTATAGAGATGTAAAAGATCAGTGTTTTCTAGGGGATCAAGATGAGGAAGGGATGCATGAGCATATAGAGCAGACAGGTGTTAGGCCAGTGAAACTATTCTGAATGAAACTGAAATGGTGGATACATAACATTAGGCATTTGTCAAAACCCATAGAAATATAAATAAAGAGTAAACCCTAATGTAAACCATAGAATTCAGCTAATATTGATGGAATGATATTGGTACATCAGTTGTGCCAAATACATTACAAGAATGCAATATTTTAATAATAGATGAAATAGTGTGTGAGGGAAGTGGAGGCATATGGGCATTTTCTAGTAATTTTTCTGTAGAACCTAAACTGCTCTAAAAATAAAGTATATTATTTTTATACTAAATTGTTTATTATCTAATTTCTACATGTGTGGTTTTTCTTATTATAAAATATTATTTATGTGAGAAAATACCTAAGTTGTTTACTAAAAATAAATTATTATAAAAGATTCAAGAAAATCATTGTTATTGTTTTTAAATGTTCTTTATATATATTTTAAAATATTTTTTGTCATGTCTTTTTTCCACTAAAGCTCTACCAACAGTAAGAAATTTACTGTAATGCCTCCTTGGAGCTTCTGTCATTCGTGTGTGCGTGTGTGTGTGTGTGTGTGTGTGTGTGTGTGTGTGTACTTGTATTCTTCTGATTTAAATAAACCTGACACCTATTAAGCATTGCTTATTTCAAGTAGAACTGTATGCTTTTTGAAACAAAGTAGGTAATAATCTTTCATTTAATTGATGAGTTGGAACAAAATAACTCAAGTAATTTAAGCATGGTAACCAGTCACAATTTCTATGGTTCTTAAATACATGAAGTGATAATTATGTAAGAGAAATCATAGTTGATCAAAGGCAGTTCACATGTGAAAACAAAATATGGTGTTAACTAGCTTTACCACAGAGATACTGGACTTATGGACTCTCTGTTATCAGATGACACTATGTTAATATATAAGCAACAAATATACACAGACCTTCAAGTAAACTTTATTATAAAACTATTATTTTGGGGCGCCTGGGTGGCTCACTTGGTTGATCATCCAACATCAGCTCAGGTCATAATCTCACAGTTTGTGGGTTCAAGCCGAACGTCGGGCTCTGTGCTGACAGCTAGCTCAGAGCCTGGAGCCTGTTTCAGATTCTGTGTCTCCTTCTCTCTCTGACCCTCCCCTGCTCATGCTGTTTCTCTCTCAGAAATAAGTAAAAGACATTAAAAAAATTTTTTTAAACTATTGTGATAGTGGGTCAGTTCTGTCCGACTTCAGCTCAGGTCATAGTCTCATGGTTTGTGAGTTAAAGTCCCACATCAGGCTCTGCACTGACTGTCCAAAGTCTGCTTGGGATTCTTTCTCTCCCTTTCTCTCCATCCCTTCTCCACATGCTCTCTCACTTTCTCAAAATAAATAATAAATAAACTTAAAAAATAAAACTATTGTGATGGTAAAAACCTAGTATTACTACCAGAATTATAAGTCATTCAAAGAGCAAATAATCATTCTTTTTCTAATGTGAGTTTAGTCATTTAAAAAAAATCTATACTTACTCCTTCCATTTTGCAATATCATAGCACATGACATCATATTTCCTAGATTTTCTCTTTTCCTAAAATAATGAATAAAGGTTGCTAAAATATAACCTATAATGACTATAAATACTATAATGCCAATCTTCCATTAACCATCATCTAAATATAAGTATTCATGGCAACAACAAAGGTTTTTATTACATCTGCAGTTTAATTTAGTTTTCAAGTCTGTTTTCTTTGAACTAGGCTCCAGGGAAAATTAAATAAACTTCTTGGTGGCTGTGAACTCTATACTATGTCCTCATTATGATACTCTAGGTATGTTTGAGAAATGAGTGCATTTCCACAGAAAAGAGGAAATTTCACAAGTTATTCATAAAAATGCTGAGCTTAGGTTTGTATCATTCTGGATGGAAAATCTTGAGACATACCTAATAAATTAGCTACATTGATTTCTGAGATATTTGTTCTTGGTTTAGGTTTAACTCATTAGGTACTTCTTCCTCTCTCATAAACACCTTAAACCCAGTACTGGTGTCACTGACAGAAGGAACCATGTTTCACTGACAAATTCAGCATCTGGATGGGGTCAGATTCTCTGGAGGGAAGCTCAGCTCAATAGCAACTTATGTTTCTCAATAGCATCATTTTTGATAACATTTAGTAGCTCTTGTTTTGTGATTCATTAAACTGGACATTCAGAGAACAGATGTTCAAGGAAAGTAACTTCCTTTCTGGTAGCGACTACAGGTTCCACTTTTTTTTTTTTTTAATTTCCTCTTGAAAAAAAAACTTAGAGCAAGTTGACAGTTTTGAGATTGCTTTATTGGAGGAGTCAGCAAACTGGGAATAAGGCATCTGGAGCTAACGGGTAGAAAGTTTTTACCTAGTCTCAAAACGCCACTTTAAAACTGAATATTAAAAAAATCTGTCATGGACAAAATTCAAGATAAGAGGAAATTTTAATATGGCAGATTGTTTATATTAAAGGTTATTGGGCAGTGTGGTCTTCATTTTTATTTTTTATTCTGAAAGAATGAATTACTTACAGTTGACTCTTTAACAACATGGGTTTAAGTGCATGGGCCAACTTATACAGTTTCTTTTTTCTTTCAGTAAAAATAGTATAGTACTATAAATGTATTTTCTCCTCCATATGATTGTTTTTTAACATTTCCTTTTCTCTAGCATACCTTATTATAAGAATACAGTATATAATACATACAACAGACAAAATAGGTATTAATCAATTATGTACTGGTCAACAGTAGACAATAGTTAACTTTCAGGGGAGTCAGAAGTTACATGTGGATTTTTTAAAAATATTTTTTATTTATTTCTAGGAGAGAGAGAGACAGCGTGAGCAGGGGAGGGTCATGACGAAAGAGAGGGAGACACGGACTCCGAAATAGGCTCCAGGCTCTGAGCTGGCAGTCAGCAAATAGCCCGACGCAGAGCTCGAACCCACGAACTGCGAGATCATGACCTAAGCAAAAGTCCTACGCTTAACCGACTAAGCCACCCAGGCGCACATGTGGATTTTTGACTGTGTGGGGTGTCAGCACCGCTAACTCTTGCACTGCTCAAGGGTGAACTGTAAATATTATTTTTAAGTTTTAATTTAAATTATAGTTAGTTATCATATAGTGTAATACTAGTTTCAAGTGCACAATACAGTGAATCATCCCTTCCATATAACACCCAGTGCTCAAATTTTATAGAATGTCTCCTGGATGTTTTCATAATATATCTTTAAATCTGTGAAGTTAGTGTGAATATGAAATGGAATATGTCATTTCCATCACAGATGTAATAAATTTAATATCTATAATTATATATAAGTGCTTTGTTGCAATTGAGGACATAACTAATACTTTTCATAAGAAAATTCTGAACCATGGGTGCCTGGGTAGCTCAGTTGCTTAGGGGTCTATTGATTTCAACTCAGGTTTGTGGTTTCAAGCCCAGTGCTGGGCTCTATACTGACAATCCAGAGCCTGCTCGGGATTCTCTGTCTCCCTCTGTCTGCCTCTCCACTGCTCTCTCTCTCTCTCTTTCTCTCTCAAAATAAACAGTTAAAAAAATTCTGAACCATCATAAAAATGAATGAAAAAGTACAGCACAAATAGACCAACTCTTGATGTATGCAAAACATACTGAACAACGTAGTAAGGAGTCTGGACAGATAAAACAGACATGTAACTTATCCAGTAAATAGTCAATGAAGTTCATATAATATGATATTTGTCATAATCAATATTATGTAAGATGGAACTATGTCCTTTCACATTAATTCTAGTTAAGATTTTATGATAAATTTCTCTATGCTTAACTAAAGAAAAGTAAGTTAACCAGCTCTAGTACTCACTTGGACAGATTATCTGTTTAAGTCTACTCTTTTTAAAGAAAAACATAATCTTATTTTCTCTTGACTAATGCTATTATATGATTACAGCAACATTACAAATGTCTTTAATTTCTCCCATAAGTACATAAATGTAGATACAGGATGTAGCAAGATTATTTCATTAAATTTTCTTAAACTGTCTGTTTGCCATCTGTCTGCTTTGGAATAATGTCCACAATATAATGTGTCAACTATACTAAATTTAAAAAATATGTAAAAAAAGAAATAATTTTAAACCTCTCATTCCATCTAATTCCTTTCCTTTGTGTTTGTCTTTCAATATTTATAGAAATATAGCTGTCATAAAAATATATTAATCATAGACAGCACAAAGTAATTTATCACAGGATTTTTGCTATAACTCAGTATTTGCATGAAACTCTCATATCTAGAATAATGCAAATCACCTTAAAAATAAAAGTAGGAAGACTAACTCAATTTGACAGAACACTAATTTTTGTTGAGAACATTTTATATATATTATTTATATCTCAAAATTCCATATTATTTTCCTTACATTACATACAAAATTACTTACTCATGGAATTTAAATAATTGTTCTGTTAATAAATTTACAAAACCAAAATTCAGGTTTGCTGAGCCTCACCCAAAGGTGTGCCTATAACTACTATGTGACACTATCTTCCTGAAAGTTCATTTGTACAGAAAAGTTAAAAAAATTAGCAATATCTTTCTAAAATGTTCTGAATGACCATTCGATACATACATTAGTGTTTTGATCATTAATAGCTTTCATTTATAAGAAAGTAAATTCCTGTTATTTACTTATTCTGTATCTGTCTGCAATATTGTTTTAGGAATTTGTACTACCCAGTACCAGCTTGTGAAGCAGAATAACTTATGTAAGTTTGATATAACTCTTTGGTAAGTCTTCTAGTCTCAAGAGGATATAGATTGATGATATTCAGTGCTAAGTTCTGAGCTCAGCACTTACAAGACATTTCTTAAATCTTTCTTGCACTTTCTGTTCAGTCAATTGCCAAAAAGAAATCTGTCCTTAGAGTAATTGAAAACTGCTCTAGATTGTCATTGAATGATATACAGCAATACACTTTGATTATAGCAACAGACATTTTTATTTTTTACTATCACACTGAACCATGAAAATAAATGATTTGTCAGCTGTTGACAAGCAGATAATTGGTGTCATTTGTTCAACTAAAATTATGTCTAGTTTTTAGATCTTCTGCAAGGTTCAAAATATTAATGCCATAAGTCACGTTTCAATGGATATTTGATAGCCTTACATAGTCTTCTACAGTCTAGTCAAATATTTGTTTTGCTTCACTGCTATATATCGTACATTAATAGCAAAAACCCAACATCCTAGCAGTATTTCCAGGATAACATATAACATCTTCAATCAATGGCTTTTCATTTCATCAAAGCATTGTGTATTTAAGTATGCGGGCTTCAAAGATTTAGATAGTAATCTGGAAGTATAATTTAAATAAAATCCACTGCATTACCTAAAATGTTCATATTCAAAAAAGCTTTCACTGTTTCAAGTAAACACATTTGGATTTTTCAAAACATCAATAGAAAGGATCCTAGTGAAACTAGGCTCCAAACTAATATAATACTATAAAAATCAAATTTAGTAATATAAATTAATTATATTTATATAATTATATAAATTATATATAATTTTATATACAAATAATTATAAATACAACGATTGCAAATTCCAAAACTTCTACAGTGTACTCCAAAAGACTACCTTGTTCATAGGACAACCTTACAGAGCCAGGTAAAATTTGGACATTAGATAATTTTAGTTGTTGCAAAATCTGACAGCCACTTACAAATCAGATTTCAACAAGTGCATTTTTTATTTGTATTATATGTGATAAAAGCATGTAATATACATATATAGCACATGTATGTGTGTGTGCATATATATAAAATATCTATTATATACAAATAAATAGCCATATATACTCATATTTTACATTGGACCAAAACATATGAGAGAATATTTATATCTTTAACAGTATTTTTATGGCTTACAAAATCAAAACTTGGTCTTTCAAAATGATATGAAGTAGAAAATATCAGCTTCCATACATCAAGGGAGTTTAAAGAAAATATACTTTATACTAATATACTTTTCTTCAGTCACAAAGATTGGAAATCTTATTTTTAAAAACTACTCAAGGTTAAGAAATTAAAAACAAAAGAGTATTAAAAATATTGAAAAGTGTGTATATTTAGCATATCAAGACTATTGGTAATCCACTAGAAATTGCCAGTTTGCATTTACTTCCAATATGGGCATATAAAACATCAGTAGACATAGCTAGCTTCATATGCGATAGTCATGATTATCAGTAACATGTAATTACACTTATACAAAAATAACTTGAATGCATTTAGGAATTACTATATGACTAAATTGGTGAAAATGAGCAAAGGAAAATTAAATAATTTACAGAAAATAAGATTGCCAATCTACATTTAATAAGTTGCTGAATTCAAACAAATAATAAAAAGTTTAGTTAAATCATTGTTTAAATGTATATAATTATTGCTGTTTACAATAAATGCCCTTACATCTGTGTTGTCTGATATGTAGTTTGTGTTTTTTGAATAAAATTAGTTCTCTTGTTTGTATTCTGGTTATGTGAAGAAAAATTCTAATTGATAAAATAATTAGAATTCATTTTTTTCTAATTTAAGATTTTTGAGACAGGTTGCCTAAAATATAACTGCCAGGGCCAAGGCATTCTTAGTTTGTTTCAGGCATTTTATTTTTAAAATTCCAGGTTATCATGGGGGCAGCAATCAGTGCTCAGTCAGTTAAGCATCCGACTCTTTTTTATTTTATTTTTTTTAATTTTTATTTATTTCTAGGAGAGAGAGAGAGAGAGACAGCGTGAGCAGGGGAGGGTCAGAGAGAGAGGGAGACACAGATTCTGAAACAGGCTCCAGGCTCTGAGCTGGCAGTCAGCACAGAGCCCGACGCGGGGCTCGAACCCACGAACCGCGAGATCATAACCTAAGCAAAAGTCAGACGCTTAACCGACTAAGCCACCCAGGCGCCCCAAGCATCTGACTCTTGGTTTCTGCTCAGGTCATGATCTTTTAGTTCGTGAGTGTGAGCCCTCCATGGGGCTCTGTGTTGACAGCTCAGAGCCTGGAGCCTGCTTTGGATTCTGTATGTATCTTCCTTTCTCTCTGCCCTTCTCCCACTCATGCTTTTCTCTCTCCTCTCTCTCTCCTTTATGAAAATAAATAAACATTACAAAAATTGAAAAGAAAATTCAGGTTATTATGAAAAAGTAAACAGCATACTAGAAAAGCATTTATTCATTTATGAGGATTTATCTGACTAAGATTTAAAAAGATGTTGGACTAAATGTTGGTATGAACTCACTCTTTATAAGCTGTACTATTTTATAAAATACAGTATTCCCTTGGGGGTGCCTGGATGGCTCATTCAATTAAGTGTCTGACTTTGGCTCATGTCATGATCTCATGGTTCGTGAGTTCAAGCTCCATGTTAGGCTCTATGTAGACAGCTCAGAGCCTGGGGCCTACTTTGGATTCTGTGTGTGTGTGTCTCTCTGTGTCTTCCCTCACTGATGCTTTCTCTCTCTCTCTCTCTCAAAAATAAATAAACATTAAAAAACTTAAAAAATAAAATACAATATAGCTTTTCCTTAACTAAAATTCTGGAATTAGCCCCCATCACTGTAAATCTGTTTTATTTTTGTTATTAAATTGTATTATCTAAAACTATGTTGGGAGTGTTAACTGCATGTCTGAAACATCAAGCATTGAACAAAAATTAAATTTATATATGAAAATCTGTAAACAGAAAAGCAATATCTAGACCATAAAATTACAGTGCAAAGTGATACTAAAAATCAATGTGAAAATGATAATACGTCTGTGGCACTTATTTTCTTGTTAAAGCATTAAAAATTCTGTTGGTCAAATATGTATAAAGAAATTTAAGAAACTGGTACAGCTAATAATATTTAGGATACTGTAATGGTAAACAGATACATTGAGAATTACAGTGTTATTTTTTTCTGTTTAAAAAACAAACAGCAACAACAAAAAATCAAATTTGAATAATGCTCTCCTTCTTTTCTTACCATATGATTTATGATACACAGTGAACATCTTTCTATGCCTTGATGAATTATAATTACTTCTCAGTTTGGATAAGCTTCCCATATATCCTTTGAAGTGTTAATGTCATGAAATATCTCTCAGTGCCCTTAATGGACAGTTTTTGTGGATGTCATTCTTTGAGACATCTTTATCCTTTTTGTCACAATCACCTCTTTCATTTATGTTGGTAAGTTTGCCTAGACTAAGTTTCTCTGGCTATACACCCAGAATCTCTAGATAGGCAACCATATTAACATGCTCATGGTCAGCTATGATTTAGTACATATTCAATTTAAAATTTCCTTTCAGATTTATCACTTGTATTTGTTGCAGTTTCTTCTTTGTTGGACAATTATAAATATACTCTTTGCTGTTTGTGCAAGAGCCTCGTAGCATAGTGTCCAAATACTTACCAACTTTGATAGAATGGATGTGATTGGTCACTGACCAATCTGTTATTTACATAGTATTTATGGACTGAAGAGGTAGCAGTCAAATTTATACTTTATGAATTTACATATGGCTGATCTATTATGGTAACTAAAATCTGTATCGTGATTGGGAGGAATAAGACATTTAAATAAGCTATGGTAAAGAAATTTGTGCATATAGGAACTGTGTATGGTGAAAACTGACTCAGGGCGCCTGGGTGGCTCAGTCGGTTGAGAGTCTGACTTTGGCTGAGGTCATGATCTCAAGGTTCCTGGGTTCAAGCCCCGTGTCAGGCTCTGTGCTGACAGCTAGCTCTGAGCCTGGAGCCTATTTCGGATTCTGTATCTCCCTCTCCCTCTGACCCTCCACTGCTCACACTGTATCTCTCTCTCTCTCTCTCTCTCAGAAATAAATTAAAAACATTAAAAAAAAAGAAAGAAAATTGCCTTTTTTGGATGTCAATGCATAACTTGAAATGGATATGCCATATGATGGAGGTAATGAAAAATAAAACTATTTCATTCAAGATGTCAGAAACAGTTCAACAATGCAGTCAGGGAAAAAATCACAAATAAAAGTATTTATGTGCAATGATATGTATCAGCTTGTTTCATAACAGACAAAAAAAAAAAACAACAAAAAAACCCCAAAAAACTTAACCATCCAGAATGTCTACTGATAGCAAAACCACTGTATTTATTGGACATACTACTATGCCATTGTTTTGAAGCCATTTACAAAAGTAAACATTTATTTTGTATGATGATGGTAAATCGATACCAATTAAGCAAAAACAAATAGTAAATTGTTAATAAAACAAGACTGAGAATAATGTCTATACTATAAGCCTGTTTTTGTGAAAAGTGAAATAAGGATTTCTATCTAACATCCTCTTTTTTTCTTTCTTACTAATCTAATTTTTCCATAAAACATTAGGAAGATAATTTATATTGGTTAACTCACACTGATTGATATTGGTTTACTTGGTAGTTAGAAATGAGGGAGAGTGTGAGGTACATTGTGTGTACTCAGAAATTGTGTACGACTTGTGTAGTTTTATATACTTAGTAAATAGTGGAAACTGGGAAGTAATCATCAGGCATATCCAACTCAGATTGATCTTATTTAATACAATTGTCAAACTTTTAAGGAAAGTGTCTTAGTTGTCTGCCTCAGATGTTGTGGCAAACAACACAAACTAGGCACCTTCAACAGACATGTTTTTCTCACTGTTCTGGAGGCTAGGAAAACCAAGATCAAGGTGTCAGAAAATGCAGTTCTTGGTGCAAGCCCTCTATCTTGTAGACAACACCTTCTCACCATGTGCTCAGATGCTTCTTCTTCAGTAATTACTCATGGAGAAAGAGATCTCTCTATCTCTCTCTTCCTCCTCTTAATAGAGCACCAATTCCATTATGAGGTTTCCACTCTCATGGCCTAACCTTTACCTAATGATCTCCCAAAGGCTCCACCTCCAAATATCATCACATTGGAGGTGAGGGCCTCAACATAAACATTTTGCTAGTACAAAAAAGTTTAGTTCATAACAAAAAGGAATTTAATTTTAAACAAATTGTTTGGGAAAATGAAATATGCTTATATAAATTAGGCCACTGGTTTGCACCAAGCACCAAAATAAAATCAGGCTGAGAAGTCAGTGTGCAACTTGTCTTGTTAATGTGAATAGTGCATTCAGACTGATGGAAAGATGACATGCCAACACTGTGAGGGATGCCCTGAACACGACTTGGATAAATCAAACAAGATTTACTTAGCTAAAGTATAGAGAGAAGGAAGTTAGTCAATCCAAGATAAATAACAGAGTGATCAACAGGATTTGCTAGGAAAGATGACAGCACAAGCTATCAGGTTTCAAAAATCCTCACCTAGAGAGATGAGCTCCAGATAATAACATCTGAGTGAACCAGAGGCACATCTGAGTGAACCAGAGGCACATCAGTTCTTCAACCCTCCAGATTCAAATGCAGCCTCCCAGAAAACAGGCTAGAATCGTTCTGTGAAAAGGCTGTTTTACATGTTTAGGTAATATTCAGTGTGAACACAGGATTTGGTGGGAAGAAGTTGTTAATATCCATGATCTATAAACACTTTCAGAAAAGTAAACCTGCTATCAACCTCCTTTTATGAGACAACACTCTCATAAAACTATGAATGTGATATCTAATTTAATGCAGTACACATTACAGTTGTGTAAAAGTCATTCCTCACTTTCCAATCCTTAGCCTTCCCAGAGCAAGGCAGCCTAATTCAATTGCTCTGTTGGACTCGGAGCAATGGAACTAGAATAGGATTATTATTAGTCTACACAGGCTAACTAAGATAATAAACACCTCAGTGCCTCAACAGAAAAAGATCTTGTTTTCATTTGTGTTTATTTTTCTTCTCTCTCACTAACACGACTGTACCTTAGTGGCCACGACTCTTGTTCACACATTTATTCAGAAACTGAAATTGTTTTTGCCTAGAGGCTCTTCCATTCCTCAGGGCCTTATAATTTGGCCAACAGATAAGGACCTAGTAGGAATGGGCACAGAAGACTATGCAGAGAGTTTTATTAGACACATTATGAAAGTGGCATTCATCACTCCTTCACTTCATGTCTCAGCTTGAACTCAGTTATATAGTGCCACCTTACTTTAGGGGTTGGACAGTTAAGTCTAAGTTTCCATAAAGAAAGGAAAGTGACTTGGTAGTCATATAGCACCTCCAATTCTTCAGAAATCTCTGTGAGTCCTGCTAAGAGAACTTTAGAACCGGTACATAGCCTATGTTTCAAAAGTAATATATAAAAATAAAATCATACACATACAAAGAAAATGTAGGTATTTTGTGGATTTTAAAATAAGAAATAATGTTTCAAATCTTAATAAAGTACACAAAAATCACCAAGACAAATGCTGATATTTTGTACTAAATGAAAGTTTAAAATATATAGAGAAACATGATCCAGAAAATTTTTATACAAAAAATATTACTTCGGAAGATATTCCCATTAAATGTGGCAAAAACATTAATAACTATTATCAAAGTATTAAGACTAAAAATTCTCAAAGTATTGAGATTACTATTAGCAAATTTTAATGTCCCAGATATCACACTTTCACAAAAGTTATATACATATTTCCTTATTTGTTTTTAAATAAATCTCAGTGACTGTTAGTATCATTTTATTTTATTTTATTATTTTGATATGTTTATTTACTTTTGAGAGTGAGATAGAGACAGAGACTGAGCATGTGTGTGCAAGGAACAAAGAGAGGAAGACACAGGATTTGAAGGAGGCTCAAGGCTCTGAGCTGTCAGCACAGAGCCCGACATGGGGCTCAGGCCCATTACTGCAAGATCATGACTTGAGCCAAAGTCAGATGTCAACCGACTGAGCCATTCAAACGCCCCTTGGTATCATTTTATTGATGAGGATTCTCTGGTTTAGAAAACTGAAAGTAATTTGCTTAAGACCACAAAGTTCATAATGTGGTGAATAATCAAAATTTTAGGAAAAAAAAAAGAAATTCAAAAATAGCACTCAGAAAGATTAAGAGAAGTGAAAGAACCAAAAGACATTGCCAGGAATGAATTTAGACTTTTATAGCAGGTTAGAAAGCAAGAAATTGGAGAAAAGGCAGGGAAGGAAATGTTCGCCTATTTATGAAGTAGTCTTTTGGTCTACTAGGGGTTGTGGGCAAAACACAAGGAGTTGTGGGCAAAAGAAGAGATAAAAAAACAAAACCGAAAAACAAAAAACTGTGGTCAAGAGACGGGTACAAATAAACATACACACACACACACACACACACACACACACACACACACACACTGTGTATGCAGAATAGGGACCCCCCAAGTGATGTCAACATCCTAGAACCCTGAATCCTGCAGATAAATTAAATTATGTGGCAAAGGGGAGTTAAGATTACAGATGGATGGAACAGAGGCTACCAATTAGTGTGTCAACTTGGCTCGGCCACAGTACTCAAATGTTTGAGGGAACAGAAGTCTAGACGTGCTATGAAGGTATTTTTAAAATGAGATTAACATTTAATTCAGTAGACTTTACATGAAGATTACCCATCAAAATATGACTGGGCCTTCTCCAATCTCTTTAAGACTTTAAAAGAAAAACACCTAAGTGTCCTGAGAAAGAGGGGATTCTGCCCTACACTGCCTTCAGACTTGAACTGCAACACAAACTCTCTCCCCAGGCCTCTAACCTGCCAGTCTTTACCACAGATGTTGGACTTGCCTGCCCTCACTATCACGTCAGCCAATTTTTTCTTTTCTTTTTTTCTTCCTTCCTACCTTCCTTTGTTCATTCATTTGTTCCTTCTCCCTTCCTTCCCTCCCCTCCTCTCCTTCTTTCTATCTTTTCCTTTTTAAGTTTTTGTTTAAATTTTAGTTAATTAACATATACTGTAATATATGCTTTCCAGAGTACAATTTAGTGATTCATCATTTACATACAATGCCCAGTGCTCATCGCAACAAATGCCTTCCTTAATACCCATCACCTATTTAGTCCTAGCCAATTTTTAAAAATAAATCTCTGTCTACACATACGTGTACACATCCTATTTATTATAGGTGAACTCTAATACATTGATAATGTGATGTTAAAACAAGAAAACTATCCTGAAGTATATTGGGGTGCTCAATGCAATCACAAGGATCCTTCAAAGTGAAAAAAGAAGTGAGAGTCAGAGAGATGTAGGTATAGAAGACACCATAGTGATACAATGTGAGAAGGACTTGGCCCATCTTTGATGGCTTTGAAAATGGAAGAAGACCAAAAGTCAACAGAAACTGGAAAAGACAAGGAAACATTTCCCTATAGTGGCTCTAAAAAAAAAGAAAGAAATTCTGCTGACACCTTGTTGTTAGCCCATTGAGAACTATGTTGGACTTATACAGAATTTCAAGATAATGAATGTTTGTTGTTTTAAGCTACTAAATCTGTGGTAATGTGTTACAACAGCAATAGAAAATAAATGTACTCTTTTTACCATACAAAACGATGCATAGCCATATCAGAAATATGCTAACTGATAAAGAAATCTTTAATAAATTCTGAAACTACCTGCTATATGTCTTGAAGCATTTGAATAGCATCATTTATTTTGCTAGAAATAAGATAGCCTTCTGTACATTATAATTACCTCAAGGGTAAGGGATCTTGTGGGATAAACTGTGCAGAACATACTGTTACTGAAACCAAATAAATGAGCCAGATAATCCTGAATTAATAATAGATAGAATTTACATGTGAAATCTTAATATTTAATTTAATTTCACTTGGAAGTGTCAGATCATAGTTTCTATATTGTACACAGCAGCTAAATGTACAGCTACTAAATGCACTGCCAACTGGAAATGCTGCTAAATATAGCATTTATGCAAGGTAATATTTACATTATATATGTTACATATTTTTTGTTATGGAGAAATTAGAATGTGTGTATTGTTCTCCATTATTTTGTTTTATGTCCTTATTGCCCCTATCTGACTATATGGCAGGAGAGTATAAAATTCAGAGGTACCTCCTCTCAAGAAGCATCATCAACTTATCATGTTTTGTATGATAATGGGTGCCAGTAATTATATTAATGACTATTTACCCCTTTACATGGGTGATATCAAACTGCTGATCTGATCTATTTATATTGTGGTCAGTCACTGACAAAACTCTTAGTCAGTGACAAGGACAGAATGAAAAGGACATAAAGGAGCCATTATCTATCTTCAAGTATCCATAGAAACCAACCCAGGTTTATTAATTTCAAGGACTACTTAATTTTCAGAGGCCTCTTATCCGTCTCAAAGGCAGTGTGATCAGGAGAAGAGGTTAACTATTTGTCAAAAATTTAAAGTTATTTAGTGATTTCTATACTTCAATAAGACAGACCATGTTGCACAGGAGGACTTTTAGATTTTTAAGTAGATTTATTTTTTGTTATTGAAAGTATCTTTAGTCTTTTCTAGTATGTGCATAAAAAATAAAAATCAAAGCTAAAAATCCTGTGCATAAAATTGTCATATGGAATTATTAGTATCTATTTACTGTTTACCAAATTCATAAAAATTAGACTGAGATCTAAAAAAACACACATATTTATAAACTTTTGCCCAGCAAGCATTGAGAATTGTGCTTAGATGTGATTCTTGCCTTGGTAAGCAAGTGTCAGGAAGGAAAAAACCTTTCCTTTTACCATCTTAAATCTTGGAAACTGGGACCTGCAAATTAAATAACAAAGGACAAACTAAAAGAAGAAAGAAATACAATTCTATTAATATTTCATGTGCACAGAAGTTCAGAGAAAAGAAGTGAAACTCAAAGAAGTAGGTAGTCTTGGAGACTTATATGCCATTTTAACAAAGGAAAGGGGCTTGAGGGCTTTAAAAGATGATAAATCACAGGAAGGAACTAGGAAAATAATGGGACTAACAAACTAATGGAAGCTATTTTATCTATATTTTAGCAATTGTCTGTTTATGCAAACTCATCTCTATGTAGACTCTCAGTCTCTAGTGATGAGTGCTCTTCTCTTCCTGATACAAGAGGGACACCTTCACAAAGGGAAATTTATGTCCTGCTTTTAAGCAAATAAGGGTATAGCAGGAAACTCTTCCTGAATCTGTTGATTCTAAACTGGTTTGAGCTCAAAATAATCCTCATGCCAAAGTCACATATTTTGGGGTGGCATATTCTGTTCCCCTTCATAAGGCACTGTACTTAGACCTTGACACACATCATGACACTTAAATCTTGCAGCAACCTGATCAAGTAAGTACCACAATTAACTCTCATTTTAAAGAGTTATAGAGTCCTAGATTCTTTCAACTCATATTTCAAAATAAATGACATAGTTAATATCTGAACTCAGATTTGTCTGACATGCAATTCTGTGCTCTTTAGCCATATACTTCATTAAGTAGAAATTAGACTTGTGGGAAGGGATGGAAAACACATTCCAACAAGAGGGAAAAGTCTGCAAAAAGACTGAGACATAATACATAACATGAAGAAATGTACATCTGGACATTAGAGTATATATCAGAGAAATGACAAGAGATGAAATTAGAAAAATAATCAGGGGTCAGCTAATGAACTGTTTTAATGAATCTGGACTGTATCCAAGGAATTTAAGCTGAGAAATGATTAGAGAGAGATTTACACTGAAAGCTCACACTACTGGAAAGCAAAAAAGACTGGAATGGGAAAAGCCTAGGAGCAGAAAGGCCAGTGTAAAGAAGCTGTATATCAAAATGATATCACCCAGCTGAGAGATACTGGTGGCTTGAGACAGTGGCACTGGAATGGCAGAAAATAAGTGGACTACAGAAACACTGAAACAAAGTGGAAAAGATAATGCTCATTGAGTATCTAAAGGGATGAGATTCAAAAAGGAAGGAGTCTGACTTATGTATGGGGATGATTTTGGGAAGAACTGAAAAAAGCTTTTAGAGAAAAGGATGAGATGGGGTTTTGAATATACTAAATTTGAAATTCCTTCATAAAATCCAAATAGAGAAGACCAGTTGGTAGTGAATATCAATCTCTGGTCCTCAGGGGAGGGATATACATGTCTAACTCAGGAACATGTGGACCATAAGTGAGGCAGAGAGGACATGAGGTCACTCATGTGATGTGTGTAGAGTGAGGAGAAAAAAAGGTTCTACATGTAGAGAGGAGTGTCAAGAAAACACATGTGACTTGTGGGAAACTGGAGAAGGAATAACTGAGATAGAAGAGTGAGTAGTTATTTATTTAGAAAAAGCAGGTGGAGCTAACGTGAAGAAAAAGTAAAAATTTCAAAAGAATTGCTCACAGTTATCATGATACTGAAACAAATATCACCCTTTTGGATAGTCTTTTAGTAATACAAAAGTGCCATAACCTATGCCAGTGGTGGAGAAATATGGAAGAAACACAAGAGTGAGGAATGGCAAAACATAAATATGATGGTAGGTAAATTTTTTACATATTTATTATAGATGTTTGCCCACTTCTCACAGCTCGGAGGTAAGTTCTGTGAAAGGGAGGATTTCTTTTTTTATTGCTGAAACAACAGCACACTCTACCATAAGATTAAATACAGAAGTCTGGTTGAATAAATTAGTTAACTGATTATTTTTTCCTAAAAAAATTCAGAGTGCCTTTGAATACAAACTGCAAATATTTAATTTAAAAATCATAAACAAAATCAATTAAAATAAGGATTGTAGACCTTTCTGAAAGTCTAAATAATACTTAATCAATTTTATTTCCCTTACCAGGTACTGCGATTTGAGCATCCCACAAGCTTTATTTCATATTGAAATGTTTTCTTTTTGGCAAGAGCTTTTTTAAAGCTGCTCTTTCTCAATTGTGAAAAAGACATCATGGAAAAAAAAGTTTATTTAACATTTTTAGACAACATCTTTTAGGGTAATGTTAGCTCAATTCTCATGGAAAATTGTTAAGATCAGAGGATGCATTTTGATTCAGGTAATAAGATACCAGGCACATATATTTGGTTGTGCGACATATTTAAATATTTTATGGAGACTATTTTTGTGACTTGATTACCACAAGAATTCAGGTGAAGCAAACACAAATGGAAGGTTTGGTTATAAAAGTTTTAACATATTTCCTAGTAGTCAAGGTCTGCCAAAATTTTAGTTACATTTTTATTTTCTTGCAAAAAGTGTCATATTGCTGAGACTATACTATGCTGAAGACCAGGGTAATGAATATATTTATGGGAAGAATTGTTGGATTATCTTAACAAGAAACACCCCACCTCATGGCATTTATATTCAACTTCCGTAACATTTCCAAGGGCAGGCCACCTGATATGGTATGTCCATGAAAAGCTCTGGATTTTACTGTATCTGTTTGCATACTCATGTACTTTGTGATGGAATTTAGTTGTTACGTTAAGTAACACTTTAATAAGTTCCCTTCCAATGCTGAAGAGCCTTCCATAGTTGGTTCTTATACTGTGCTGATATAAAATCAAATGGCTTTGATTAAATTGATATGCAGTCATATATCCTTTTAAAAATCCATTGACATTTGGGGCAACTGGGTGGCTTAGTTAGTTAAGCATCTTATTTTGGCTCAGGTCACATGGTTTGTGAGTTTGAGTCTCACATCAGGCTCTGTGCTGACAGCTGGGAGCTTGGAGCCTGTTTCAAATTATCAGTCTCCCTCTTTCTCTGCCCCTTCCCTGCTTGTGCCTCTCTCTCTTGCTCCCTCTCAAAGATAAATAAATAAACATTTTAAAAAGCTACTGGGATTAGAGTTCCTTTGTCTCTTTTTTCATCCTTAGATTATTTTTGAAAGATTTTATCTAATCCCATTTTATTATTTAATGGAGAGTTCCTTTGCCTCTCCATATAATTACTGCTTACCTCTTTAGATTTATTTAAAAACATCAATTTTTTTTGCTTGCATTTATATATTCTTTATCTTTACTTTTTATAATAGTAAAAAGAAGTTTCAAGAAAAGAACAGAGGTCAGTCTCCTTCCACAATTTTTTAAAGGCTCTTGTTCTCATTCCCCAATCAGGAAGGTCACCACGGTGATCTACTCACTAGTTTAATGGAGCAACTAGTCTCGCAACTGCTGACCTCTTTTACACTTTCCATTCTGCTCAGTCTCCCTCACCTCATAATGAATACTTTCATTAGCCTTGAATCAGAAACATACTATTAAGACCTGACATTTTTACTTTTATAGTTAATCTCATTTCTTCAAATTATTTCTCCTCCATTTTTATCATAATTCTCCTCAAAGGGTTCACATCTTTATTTTTTACATATCCCAAATTAAATAGAATTAAACACAGTGTGTAATTGCACAAAACCTCCATTCCCTAAACAATCTTACTAGGAGATCAGTTGTTTGAACGTGGTTGAGAAATCAACTTCAGTTTCAAGCAAAATGCATGATTTCTGTAAAAGAATCTTCATTCCTTTCAACTGATCATTTTTGTATACTGGCAATTATAAACTAGATAAATGTCCTGTGATATCTCTATGTAGCAGTCCACTTATCAAGTGAATGTACTAAGTCATTCCCTTTTGGTAGCTCTAGTTTATGTAACATTATCTAAAGTAATATACTGTTCTTCTAACTAGTTTCATTGTATGAAATGATTTTAAATAGTTATTAAGCCCTGATCCAACACCAATGGGCAGTTCCTAAGCTTGAATTTTACAGGGAAGAGAAAAAACATTTTTACATTGTGGTAACTTACTAAATATTTATGGAAATGTGTTCTACAGAACATAGATCTAACAAGTGTTTCATGAGAAGGGAGTCAGTTCTGAAAATGCTGCTAATCATGAGGATGTGAAGAAAAAGGAACCTCGTGCACCATAGGTGGGGATGCAAACTGGTGCAGTCACTCTGGAAAGCAGTATGGAGGTTCTTCAAGAAACTTAAAGTAGAAATACAATATGATCCAGTTTCCACTACTGGGTATCTACCTGAAGAGTTGGAAAACACTAATTCAAAAAGATATATGCATCTCTGTGTTTAAAGCAGCATTATTTACAATAGTCAAGATACGGAAGCAATACAAGTGTCCATCGATAGATGAATGGATACAGAAGAGGTGGTATACGTATATGATGGGATATTAGTCATAAAAATAATGTAATCTTTATATTTGCAACAACATAGATGGATCTAAAGTGTATAATGCTGGGGTGCCTGGGTGGCTCAGTAGGTTAAGCAACTGACTTTGACTCAGGTCACGATCTCGCAATTTGTGAGTTGGAGCCCCATGTCAGACTCTGCTGACAGCTTGGAGCCTGGAGCCTTTTCGGATTCTGTGTGTGCACGTGTCTCTCTGCCTCTCTGTCTCTATCTCTCTCTGCCCATCCCTGCTTGCACTCTATCTCTACATGGTATAAGAAAGGTCAAGGTTCTCTTTTTCCCAGGAAAAATGGTGTTATGACAGGGAGTAGAGTGGCTTTGGTGGGCAAGCTATGCCAATTTTCCAGAAAAAAGAAAGAAAAAAACCTGCCAATTTTCCAGAAAAAGGAAAGAAAAAAACAAACAAACTACAAAGAATACTGTACTGAGGCTTAGATGTGCTGAGTCCAACTGCTGATCTAAGAAAATGCTGGCTATTAAGAGATGCAAGCATTTTGAACTGGGAGGAGATAAGAAGAGAAAGGGTCTAGTGACCCAGTTCTAAGCTTCAAATTTTGTTATATTATGAAGACAATAAAATCTAGAGGTTATGTTCACTTCATTTGGATTTAGTTGGTCTTTTGAGAGGGAAATAACCAAGTGTTGCCAATAAAATTCCCCTTTTGGGCAAATTTATACTTGAAAAAAAATAAAAGCACATATTAAAAATACTTAGGACTAGTGCTTCATCATTTCTGAGATGTTATTCTAAAATAGTTGTATAACAGGCCACCTGGGTAGCTCAGTCAGTTAAGTATCTGACTTTGACTCAGGTCATGATCTCGTGGTTTGTGGGTTTGAGTCCCGCATAGGGCTCTGTGATGACAGCTCAGAGCCTGGAGCCTGCTTCAGATTCTGTGTCTCCTTCTCTCTCTGCCCCTCCCCTGCTCGTTCTCTCTCTGTCTCTCTCTTTCAAAAATAAATAAACATTAAAAAATTTTTTAAAATTAAATAAAATAGTTGGATTAAGGAATATGACCCTCTCATAAACTCAGAGTAAAATCTTGATTAGGCCACTCTTGAAAATATGGTTCCCCACATAGCTCGTTATTAATTTTGAGGTAGCTGGTATAACATTTCTGCCAATGAGATTTAGGCAAAGTCTGTTGTTGAGAATTCTTAGAAAGGTTTCCTCATTTGGGGCACCTGGGAGGCTCTGTCAATTAAGCATCTGACTCCTGATTTCAGCTCAGGTCATAATCTCACAGTTTTTGGTTTCAAACTCTGCATTGGACTCTGTGCTGACAGCATGGAGCCTGCTTGGGTTTTTCTCTCTCCCTCCCCGACTCATTTTCTCTCTTTCTCTCTCTCTCTCCCAAAGATAAACAGAAAGGTTTCTTCATTTATAAAAAGATAAACATAAGAAGAAACATTAGCTCATAATTCATAAGCTATATTCATATCTCAAAATGATAATTTCCAAAGCATCTTACAGAAAGGTGGTATAAGCTGTAGGTATAAAATGACTGTGATGAAGTGCAAAATTCAGCTTCTAGAAACCAATAAAACCACCATATGTTGACACACCAATAAGCACAGAGAACTATATTGGGAGGGTGGAGAAAAAGACCTTCAGTAAGTTACATTACCATCTGCTGCATTTCATCTCATTTTGTCAGGCTTCCTTCTTCAGCTAAGTTTTGGTATATCTCACTCCTCATAATATAGAACTACAGGATCTTGTTCCAAATACTCAGAGCCATTGGAGACTTGCCAATAATAATGTCTAATAAAGTGTGACATATCAATTCAATATACTTCTAATTTTCAATATGACACTTTATGGTATTAAATTAATAAACACAATCATGATGTCTAGCACCTTTTCCCAAATTCACAATTGCCATTCTGTTTCTGTAAAACTGAAATAAAATTTAGGTATTTCTGACACTTGCAGCTGATAAGCCTTTGTATTTTTATATCCTAATGCACTTTTCTGAGTTGAGTAGATATTTACCAAGTCCTTGTTGAATTTCATCAAAATTAAAAGTGTAGAGCAATATACTTGCAATAATATCAATTCACAAATATCAAACAAAAGATAAATTACTTCCAGCTAGAAAATAAAAGATTACTATTTTGAGCTAGTGTCTGAAGAGCAGAAAGAATAGTATTATATGAGCTATAAGAGTATTTGAAAGAAATTGTCCTTTCTTCCTATAGTATCCCCATTTTAAGTGCATGTGAAATGTGTAAAGATTTTAGGTAGGAAAAATTGGAATTAAGTTCTGAAAACTTAAATCATTATTATATTGTGAAAGACATTCAATATTAAAATATTCAGACTGATGTTCAATAAGAAATGAGAAGCAACTTAAGACTGGGAGTAAAGGATGATACAATTCTATGTAATGTTACGTCAGAAAGGACAAAGAGTAAAGGCAAGGAAATTGATTACAAGAGACCACCTGATTGTATTAATTTTAGGAAGTGTCTTCAATGGATGTTGAATGAGGGGTCCAGATGCAAGATAAAGGGAAATCAGTAAAACACAAGACGAACATGATGTTAAGAATATAAACTTTGGAGAGAGACCGTCAAGATTGGACTAATTAGTGGCATGGCCCTTCAAACATTGTTGCTTCACTTAACCAAACCAAAGTTTACAGGAGAATCATAGCTCCTTTTGTGATGGCTACATAAAGTGATTTGTGTGATGCTCTCCGTATACTCCTTGGCACAAAGCTCAATAAATGTTAGTTATCCTTATTACTATCGTGCTATTTTTAAGCTATTCAAATTCATCTTTGCATATGCTCTGTTCCATACAACTAAATAGATTGAATAAATAAGGTTTGGATAAATACTATGTCTCTCACAAAAATTTATTAGAAATCAAGTGAATTTAAAGGTCAGGCATGCATAATTAAATTGTATGAGATGTAAATCTTAAATTTGCATATTGAAGTTCAAATGACTGCAAACAAATAATTTTTCTTAAATGAAAATCTCAGAAAGCTAAAAGGCCCTAAATAGACCAGTTTAGAATCCTAGAAATATTGACTAATATCACTGAGACATAAACTGAGGGTAGTTATTTTATATTATAGAAATCACTTTCACAGAAGAAAATTATTTCATAAACAATCTTTAAATCATGTTTTTAAAAATCTAAATGCATCTTATCTTACAAAATCATTATGCCTCTATACTTACTCTATACTTATAAATACAATACACTTGAAGAGATCTACACTCATGGATACATTAAATAGTGATACACTTTTAGAATGTTTTCCAGCAGTGAAGAGATGTATAGAAATTTTTTTGGCTCGCAGATATTCTCTAGGAATATATCAGAAAATAGCTTAAAATTCACATGTAATAGTTTTTATTTAGTAAGAAACGCTTTCTTGTTGCTACATAGCTGATAGTCTACTGGCACTTACACTGAAATATTATATTCTATTTTATATTGTGTCTTAAAATTGTCATTAGCTAAAAAATCCTTATATTATGCATTTCAGCAATAAACATATAAAAAATCACTAAGCCCTTTTCCCTAATATATGTGTTTAGTAACAGTTTTGTGTCATTCTAAACAAATAATCTGTTACAAAAATAAGGTGTTGGCTTCTAATTACTTTGATTATATCTCAGTAATCTTATATACAAACTAGGCATGTAATATAAGAAAAATTGCCAACAACTCATTCTGCTTTTTCCCAAATATATTTTCCACCAATATTAAATCTGGCTTATCATTTTCTTAATTATATGCTATAGTAGCTTTTGTGTTTTTTTCCTCATACATTGAAACCTAGATTTGGTCTGTTCACTGCTTTCAGTACAGTATTTACTAATTCAGTCCTACAAAGCATTATTTTCTCTTTATTCTTGAAAGCTATGATTAGTTTTAAAGGGAATCACTGGTTTTTATTTAAAATTAACCCAAAAATCTTTGTAGTGAGTACTACCATAGGATATCTATTCCCAATTTGAAATTCAACCTGGCTTTTAATATAAAAGATATATATATATATAATATATATAATTTTTTTCAATAGTTGCAATCTTTCTACTCGACTATATACTTTATTACTGGTATTATCCTAGATTACTTACAGAATATAAAACTAAATTTTCAATTGCTTAAAATGTCAATTTTTTGTTTGTTTGTTTAGTGCATATGTACCTGGTTTGGCACACGAACTTGATCATCACCGTCTCCCAGAGACATTGGCTAACAGAAGCTCCACTATGACACATGCATTCATGATACCAGAGACAGAGAAATGAGAATGTGGTGACCGGCTTTAAAATCTTCTTCCTAAATACTTCGCATATAACTTATTCATAAAGGAATGTGCAGGTTCCAGTGAACAAAGAGTGATCTCAGACTGTCTCCAGCAGGAAAGAATATGACATTTATGAAAAACCTTTATGATGATCACACTTCAGGCCAAAAATATTAATATTAAACCTATACCCCTTTTTGTGCACAAAATATAATTATCCTCTTTGTCAAGAAAGAAACTAACAAGTCCTATCTAATAGCAGCCTAAAAATTCAAAGCTCAAATGTGATATTTCTTGGTTCAGACAACTTCTAACTTAAAAGATATTTTCTTTTGTCACTTCATACTAAATAATTGGATAGAGTTGGTATAATAAACAGGGAAAAATAGAGTCATAGCTGCCACATGTCTGTAGCTTTTGTTAAATTTCATGGGGTTGATGCTGTGGTGGGATCCTACAGCTGGCGAGTTCTACCTTTATAAAGCCCTGATTCCAATCTCTTAGAAAACTCCCCTGAAAGAACTGGTTTCATTAGCATGAGACAAGTTTAGAGAACCTTACATTCAGGAATGTCTCCACCCTTGATTAAATGTTCTGCTGTCACCATCTTAAAACTAAAGTGTGGATGTGGTCAAATAAAAACAAATCAGACTTCCATAAGGAGACATTTTATTAGAAAAGACTATTGCAATATGAAGAGTGCTCCAACCTCAGAATCTATAAGAAACTAAAAATAGAACAGAAAAAAAAGGATTGATTTTATGAGAAGGGGTAAGCAAGGTGAGCACAAACTTCTCAAAGTATCATGGCAAGAGAAGCGAGTGAGCACATAGCATGATCTAGATGGGTTGCCAGGAAATATGTATTTCTGTAATCAGAATGAATCATTACAGGAATATGTTTGCTTGGATATCAGAATGTTTGTTAGAGATAAATTAGGAGTCACTGTGAGGGTAAAGATGGTCAAAGTAGTTTTCATGGAGGAATGGACTTTATGTTCTCATTGGCCTTAAAGGACTAGCTGTAGCATCTATTGAGCATGCTCTCAGACTGGCTGTTGGAAGGAATTAGAGATCTGGCACTTGATGAGAGTATGCCTAAGAATATATTAAAAATAACACTTAGAGGCATTAAGTAAATGAAATAGAAATCTGAGGTTTGAACGGAGCCAGTAAGATGATTCAGGACACTGGGGCCAAGCATCTTTAGATTGTAGAGTGAGGACAACAGTGGCAACCTAATTTCTCAATATTCTGTTTGAATATTTTTGGTTATGATATAGACATCCAAGAAGCCCCAGGGAACTTGTGCAAAATAGTCACTTTTAGCCACTGTGTAAGCGGTCCCTCAGAACTAGAATAAAAACTAGTCACTGTGGCTTTCTGGAAATGATGGTGGTTTTGATAAGATTGTCAACAGTTCTAGTTATTATAACACCTTTAAGTTTAATTCCAACAGCCTTGTGTTCTAAGCCTTGTTAAAAATCTGGTTAAAAAAAAAAAAAAAAAAACAGTCCTCATATTCTTTTGGGACTGGGATTTTGCACCCAAGTCTTCCACTGTGACAGTTTTGTAGGCTTTTGGATTGTCTAGTGCCTAGAAAACTCAAATCCAAGTAACAGAATAGTTAAGGTAAGAAAAGAAGGCAATCTCATTAAAATTTTGATAAAAGCTCATTAAGTTAGCTTGATAACAGGATCCAGTACAATTAGCAGGCAGACACCAGCAGGCAATATTGCCACAAATAAAATATTTCTCATTAAGTTCTATCCAGGTGTCATGGAAATAACTGTCCAATAGATTTATATTTCAGAGTTTATATTGGCCTTTTTGATGTAGACATTGTCCTATTAAATTAGGAAGAGAAAAGTTCTTGGGTTTTTGTTTAAAGGAAGATCAAACCCAAGCACACCAAGTGAAATAATGCTGAGAGTCATCTGGGTCTATTAGAGGATATAATAAGGCAAGGACTATACACCCTTACCTTTCCCAATAAAAATGAAAGTATTTTGGTTGTTAGCAGAGTATGTGTAATTGCAACTACTAAGGCATATAAAAGGACCCTTGATAATGTTAGGGTGAAAACAAAGATGGCCTTTTGGAAATATACTGAAGAAAGTTCATTTTGAAATCTAGAGAGAGAACCTAAAGGAACCCTGAGTGATAAATGTCTTTAAACCTGAAATGGGTATAGGAATTTGGTGGAAGCTAAAGGCTTCTAAAGGAAAATGAGTACATAACCACAAGTCAGAAGAAATAGGGTTGTGACGTGTGTTTTAAGTTGAGTGAAGGGATGGGAGAATAGGTGGGATGAGGTGAGAAAAGAGATAATACAAAGCAAGACTCATTATTGACACTGTAGTTGCAATGGGGGTAGGCAATTATGTGGATAGTAAGAGTTATGCTCGAGGAAATAGAGAAGGAGTATATAGCAAAGAAAGACAACAAAAATGGTGAAAATAGTAAACTAAGGAATCCTACACAGCCTTTTTCCAACATCTTGGAAGGGAAGCCAACTAACTTGTATTATCATCAGCTTGGTCCAAAACTTGAGAAAGCAGTCTAGCTGGTGGTGCCATCTTCTTCACTGGGTCTTGACAGAGTCATGATTAAGGTCTCCAAAGGGAGTGACTAGCATTCAGAATAGTTTCTGTACCTTTCTGGTGAAGAGACGTGCATCCAATTTGGCCCTCCTTAAGTTTGATAGCATTGTTAGTGGTAAGAAGGATGAAATAAGTGTCTTTCAAACAGGGTTGAAGATTGGTCTTCTACTGATGTCCGCTCCAGAGAAGTTAAGTTTTGAATCTGTAGGTTGTATAGTGGTATGCATGGGAAAACCAAAGGAAAGCAACCTCAACTCGTTGAAGAGAAGTATGAATATAATTAATAAGTTCCTTGTAGTATTTTACAATGTCTGTATTGATCACATTAGAATCTTCATGAGCTCAGGAAGAATACAGAATTTTCACAGATTAGCCAGTTACTATTTTAAATTCTGTAGAACAAAGAAAGAAGTCACATACATGTTACATAAGAGTTGAATTGCAAAGCAGTACCAAACCCCTTACATAAGCATTTAATGTCTCAGCAAAATCAGTTGGCTCTTCCTGTAAATCTTTATGGCATGTCTATCCAGTTATATTGTTGATTTTCCATGCAAAGGAGAATGGGCATTGGGAGTTAGGGTGAAGGTGTACGCTGAAGAAATCAGAATATAATTCAACAATGACAAAATGAGTGGCATTGGAGATATGAACATGAAGATGAAGTATTGGGGTTTGGAAACAAAGGAATCTGGTTTCACAATTTTATTTATGACCTGCAAATCTTGGACCAATTGGTAATACTTTGTTAGTTCCCCCACCTTTGGGTAAAATGGGTGTGTTTCAGGTGCTAGAGGTGGGAGTAAGGGGTCCTTTGTCAAGCAGTGTTAGAATAATAGGTTAATAATAATAATTATTATTCTTAAATAATAATAATATTTAATATTTAGCTATAAAAATATTATAGTTCAATATATTAATATAATACATAATATTTTTAGCAGTTATTAATACTGTCTCAGGTTTTAAAGGGTACTGGATAGGTTAGTTAGGTCATGTTAAGATCTCGAAACACTTTTAAGTTCTCTGCTTCTCAAATATGCCATATGTCTCTAGTTTCCATATCCACAGTGAGTCAAGAATGTGAATGAACATGTTCTGAATGTAGGGATGGTCAAGGGCTTGGGGTACTGTGTGAAGGGCAATAAAATGAAAGTAATCTCTCAGCGCTCTCAGAAAGCAAAGGTGAGGGTAAAATAAATTTACCCTTAGGTTCTCTTCATTGTTATACATTTACAATTAAATTCTACATTATATTATTAATGTTTTTATATTTACCACTGCATGATACTTTAACAAACCATTTCTGAGCCTTTGATTTATTTTTTATGAATTGGAGCTCTGATGTAAAATGATAATATTAACAAAGTGAACATTTTAACAAACAGTAATAATAACATGTTAATGATGTGATAAAATGATAAGTGGAGACAAAATGCATTGTGTTAACATATACAAGCAATACAAAATGGTCAACATAGTCCTTGTAGCACACACACAATCTCTAGATCTCTAGCGGTTTCTATAAATGAAATTGAATGAGTGAAAATATTGACTATTCATGCATTTTAGACTTGTAAAATGTGAAAACAATGCTTTAGTTCTAATTTTCTTTTTACTCTGGACACTGCAAATTGCCTTAGGGATCCCATCTCAAACACAAGATCAGATTAGTAGTCTGTGACTCTATTTGTTAGTGTTTATTAAACATGCTTTGCAAATCTCTAGTACTTCCTTGAGGTAAAATTTACCAAGGTCTCTTCCAGATTAAATATTTGGACAGCAAAAAACAACTGTGAATGTCAGTGATGTAATTAATCCTGAATACAATCTTCTTCAATCAAAAATGTTGAACAAATTGGGGGCGCCTGGGTGGCTTAGTCGGTTAAGCGTCCGACTTTCGCTTAGGTCATGATCTCGCGGTTCGTGGGTTCAAGCCCCGCGTCGGGCTCTGTGCTGACTGCCAGCTCAGAGCCTGGAGCCTGTTTCAGTCTGTGACTCCCTCTCTCTCTGACCCTCCCCTGCTCACGCTGTCTCTCTCTCTCTCCTAGAAATAAAAATAAATAAAACATTTAAAAAAAAAAATGTTGAACAAATTGCCTACATTTGAGACAGTAGTTGTGTTTATGATTAGATCTAATTGAATAACCAATGGGTACAGTTTCCTTCAACACAGTTGGTTTACTTCTTTCATCTGATTGGTGAACTCTTTGCCAACAGATTAATATTTTTTCTTGTTTAATTGTTTGATAATTTTAATCATAATTTCGGTCCTATTATAATCCCTAGTGATGGGGAACCCTAAATAGATACTTTTAAATGGATGAAAATGGTGATAAAAATATTCCAAAATAGATTAATAGGGTTGTCATGTCAACAAAATTATTTTAATTTCATTTTTACTTATCCCATGAGTTATTTTCATTAAATATTAATTTACATATCAAGAAATATCCCATAATAAATTAGAAATAAGCACACAAAAAGAAAATGAAATTTAGTAGTGGAAATATTCATTCTTTTATACAAATGTGGTAGAAAAAAAAGTAACAATGTTCAAGTACAAATCTCTTCTGTATTTCATTATATTTATAGTATTGCCCAAGAGAAAAATATTATTGGTTATTTTTAAATAAGCCACACATTATGAAATTAAACTTACTTATGCTGTAGCTATCATTGCTTTTCCACTAGTGGAAATAATATGTTATGAACCTAATCTTTTATTTTTCTATTTTTTTTCAAATTGATATGAGTAACAAATTCTGAAACTGGATATCTGGTCAGTTTGATTTCAAACCTTGTTCAGGTCTAACTTCTCTTGATAAGAATAACCCAATTATCTTTTAACTGTTCTCCATGAGACTTACTATTTTACAATGAATTTTCCATAGTAAGAGATTTAGCTAATATCTCTGAGCAATGAAGAGAATATTGAAATAAAATATGTCAAAAGAATTTTTTTTAGTATTCAGTGCATATAAAAGTTATGTTTATACTATAAGTAGTCTATTAACTGTGCAATACCATTTTGTCTAAAAAAATGTATTATCTTATTTACATATTTTATTGCTAAACAGTGTTAACCATCACCTAAGCTTTCAGTGGGTCATAATCTTTTTGCTGGTGGACGGTCTTGTCTTGCCTCCATATTGATGGCTACAGCCTGATCCAAGTGGTGGTTACTGAAGGTTGGGGTGGCTGTGGCTATTTCTTAAAATGGACAACAATAAAATTTGTTGCATTGATTGGCTCTCCCTTTCATGGACTATTTCTCTATAGCATTAATGCCGTTTGTTTGACTGTTGACAGTAGAACTTCTTTCAAAATTGGAGTTCATCCTCTTGAAACATGCCACTTATTTATGAACTAAGCTAATGTAATATTCTAAATCCTTTTTTGACATTTCCACAATCTTTACAGCATCTTTACCAGGAGAAGACCGCATATCAAGAAACAACTTTTTTTGCTCATCTCTAAGAAGAATTCTTCATGTGTTAAAATTCTAATCATGAGATGGCAACGATTCCATCACATATTCAGGCTCCACTTTTAATTCTAGCTCTTGCTAATTCCACCACATCTGCAATTTTTTCTTCTACTGGAGTCTTGAATCTCTCAAAGTCATCCATGAGGGTTCAAATCATCTTCCCAACTGCTGATAATGTTGATGTTTTGACTTCTTTCCATGAATCATGGATGTTTTTAGTGGCATCTAATATGGTGACTCTTTACCAGAAGGTTTTCAATTTGCTCCAAGGATTTATCAGAGGTACCAATTTTTATGGTAGCTATAGTCTCATCAAATGTCTTTCTTAAATAATGAGACTTAAAAGTTGAAATGACTACTTGGTCCATGGGCCACAGAATGGATCCTGTGTTATCAGGCAGGAAAACACCACTGATGTCACTGTACATCTCCATCACACCTTGGGTGACCAGGTGCATTGTCAATGGGCAGTCACATTTTGAAAATAATGTTTTTGTTTTGTTTTGTTTGAGCAGTTTGTTTTTATATCAGGCTTAAGCTATTCAGTAAACCATGTTGTAAAAAGATGTGCTGTCATCCATGCTTTGTTACTCCATTTATAGAGCACAGAATAGATTTTGCATAATTTTTAAGATCCCTAGGGTTTTCAGAAAGGTAAATGAACGTTGGCTTCAACTTAAAGTGGCCAGGTGCATTAGCCTCTAACAAGAGCAAGGCTTCCCTTTGAAGCTTTGAAACTTTAAGCCAGATATTGACTTTTCCTCTCTAGCTATGAAAGTCCTAGATGGCATTTTCCAACTGAAGGCTGTTTCATCTACTTTGAAATCAGTTGTTTAGTGTATGCACCTTCACTAATTATCTTAACTAAATTTTGTGGAATAACTTTTTGCAGCTTCTACATCAGTTCTGTTTCACCTTGCACTTTATTGTAATACTTTTTTTTTCCTTAAACCTCATGAGCCAACCTCTGGTAGCTTCAGACTTAACTTCTGTATCTTCTATAGCTTCCTCATCTCTTTCAGCCTTCACAGGATTGATGACAGTTAAGGTTTTACTGTGGATTAGGCTTTGGTTTAAAGGGATTATAAGGCTGGTTTGAAATTCTATCCAGACCACTATAGCTTTCCCCATCTCAGTAATAAGGCTGTCTTGTTTTCTTATCACTTGTGTGTTCACTAAAGTAGCTCTTTGAATTTCCTTCAAGAACCTTTCCTTTGCATTCACGATATGACTTTGTGGCCCAATAAACCTAACTTTGGGCCCATCTTGTGTGTGTGTGTGTGTGTGTGTGTGTGTGTGTGTATGTGTGTGTGTGTATTTTCCTTCCAATTAAGTTCACTGTTCTACATGGGCATAGTTTATGGTGCCCTAAAACAACTGTAATGCTAACGTCATAGATCACTGATCACAGATCACCATAAAAAACAATAATAAAAACATTTGAAATATTGAAAGGATTACTAAAATGTAATACTGAGAAGCAAAGTGAGTAAATGCTGTTGGAGAAATGGTGCTGACAGACTTGTTAGGAGCAGGGTTACCACAAACCTTCAGTTTGTTAAAAATGCACTATCTGTGGAGTGCAATAAAGCAAAATAATAAAGCAGGCATGCCTGTATAAATATGTATTTATCAATCATCAATCAATTAAAATATTTAAAATTTAATCTTACATATTTCCACCAAGATTATTTTCACTAAAGAAAATGTTCATTCATACTTGTAGTAAATTTTAAAAACTACTAAAGGGGTTCCTGAATGGCTCAGTTAGTTGAGAATCTGGTTTCAGCTCAGGTCATGATCTCATGGTTCGTGGGTTCCAGCCCCACATCAGGCTCTGTGCTGACAGCTCAGAGTCTGGAACCTGCTTCAGATTCTGTGCCGCCCCCTATGTGTGCCTCTCCCCCATGTGCTCTCTCTCTGTCTCTCAAAAATAAATAAAGCTAAAAAAATTAAAAATCTTTTAATAAAATAAAATAAAATAAAATAAAATAAAATAAAAACTATTAAAATTTCCCAATTGAATGGTCTACCACCTGTCACTTTATAATTAACTGTAATTGAAAATAATTAACTGTAATTGGTATATTCTTACCAAGAACATGATTTTGTTTTGTTCCTATTTTGGAAACTTTCCTCTATCCTCATTATTTCAAGGACCAAGTTTATATTTCTTGCTCTATGTAAGAGTGAAAAAAATTCTTACCATACCTTATGTTACTGTCAATTTAAAGAGTCATATTGTATTATCTCTCATGTCATGGGTCTTACACTCAGAAACCATCCTTTCCTTCTTCTTTTAACTTTTTGTCCTTTCAAAATTACATACTTTTGAGGTAAACTTAATAGTTTATTTATTTATATAAAAATAAATGATCTGATCAGATTAATCTGGTTGCACCATGACTTCTAAATCCTTAAATGTAAAGACAAACTTCAAATTGCAGCAATCAGTGTATTTACATGGTTTATGGTAATTGGAAATACCCCCTCCATTTCCCTCAGGCTTAATTAGGAAAAACATCAAGAAGTTTAGTGACTTTAATTAGCCAGTTATTCAGCATGTATTTTTTTCATAATTAAACAGTTCTGTAGCTACTACTCTCATCACTACTATAATGAGGAAATAAATTACCTCTTAGAAATTGACCAGATTTAATAAGCAATTTCAGTGAAAAGTAGATTTATCTTGACTCCAGTAGTCAATGGGTATGACCATCTCATCATTTCTGATTTATGGTATTCAAAGCTTCCCTAAATTGAACATAAACTACTTTAGCTGTAATATAATAATGAATTTCTAACTTGATAACATGAATCTCAACTCAAGTTTAGTAAAATCTACTGAATTAGTTAATATATCACAAAGAAGAATATTTTATTAAAATAATATACTGTCACATTTCTAGAAACTTTTGATTATCCATTTTTGTATGACAAAATATAAATCTAAAATGAAGAGGGCATTAACAATTAACTACTATTCACAGTTTCAAAGGAAAAAAAATAGCGGAATACAACCAAATTCAGATATTCAGTGACCTCAAATGAAATGAGAAAACAACCATTAACTATTTTCTAATTGTGTATATTTTTTAAATGAATACTAATAGCTTTAATCACATGATTTGCTCACAATTATTAATGCCTGTAAAATCAGTAAAAATTTTCATTCAGGATTAAAAACAAAAGTGATGCTTAACTTAATAAAGAGAATAACAATCTTTTTGCAATCCCTTTTACATATTTATATTGAAGTTATGAAGTTTAATTACAAAGAAAATCAAACACTAAATTATTTTTCTGAAATAGTATGATTCATATGCAGTAAATGTATTATTACTATTGTTAGTTATGTCAAAGTAAAAAATAATTAATTCTTCAGTAATGATATTAAAAAAGTTAACAATGTAATGAGACAGTTTAAAATAAACTAACATGTTTGTAGAATTTATGAAACATGTTGAAAGCCAAATAAAGTCATGGGTGAGTCATCTTAAACACTTAAACATAACAAAATTATCTTGGGAAAATCAAACTCATTTACAAAAAACAAAAGAAAACTTAATTTAAGTAAAAGTACTATTGATATTAGAGATAGGTATTTACACTCGGACTTCTTATACTTCAAGAAACAATGAAACCTATCTTTAAAATATGTGCTTTCCTTCCAGGCTCAATGTCAATCTAATAGCTTATCCTTGAATTTCTATCATTTCTCCATGATCAGACATTAAAGGTTCCTCTAATTTTCAAGTATTCAAGAAAGGAAATCTTGATGACAAAAATAAATAAATATTTAGAGAGCTGACAGTAAAAGCTTTTATGATTTTTTTTTTTTTTTACTGTGTGTCAAATGTTATCAACTGAGGCTGCCTGGTGTGGAGTGTGGGGGTCAGGGCTCGGTTCATATGTTTCCACAGTTAGGAAGCCAGAGCAGAGCAGAGCTACCAGGGCTCTGATGAAGACATCAGCACTCTCTCTCTCACTCTCTCTCCTCTTCTTTTCTCTGCATTGCCTTCTTTTCTTTTCTTTCTTTTTTTTAAATTTTTAATGTTTTATTTATTTCTGAGAGAGAGACAGTGTGAGCAGGGGAGAGGCAGAGAGTGAGGGAGACAGAATCCGAAACAGGCTCCAGGCTCTGACCTAGCTGTCAGCACAGAGCCTGACACGGGGCTCGAACCCACGAACTGTGAGATCACGACCTGAGCAGAAGTCGGACGCTTAACGGATTGAGCCACCCAGGTGCCCCTGCATTGCCTTGTTTTCAAGCACAGTCACTCATCATGCCAGCCTACATTTGACACATTGTGACCCCCTGAAATACTTTAGTAGGCATTTTGTCAATTCTCATTCTTTATTCCAATCCATGTGTTGTTAGTAGTCAAAATTTAAATTTTGTTATCTTTAAATAAGATCTATCTTTAGGATTTTGTCCTTAAATAATAGATATCAATGTGCTACTCACTTTCCTTGCCTGAAGTTAAGTGACTGCTACCTTCGCCACAGTTAATTTTGGCCATTTCATTAAAAAAATAGGATAGTTTTCCTCTTCTTTTAAGCCACATCCTAATGGTTTACTCATTTTTTTCTGTTTAATTATTATTTTTAAGTATATAACATGATGTTTTGATGTATGTATTTAGTGTGAAAAGATTGCCACAATAAATTTAGTTAACATCCATAACCTCACTTACCTGAAATACCTGGAAGTTTATTCCTTTGACCCCCTTCACCCTTTTCATCAGATAGAAACAAATACTATACGGTCTCACTTACAGGTAAAATCTAAAAAAAACAAACTCTTGGACACAGAAAACACACTGGTGACTTACTCTTTATAATGGAGTTTTGCAGTAGCCAAGGAAATGACTTAAATGGGTCTTAGTCACATTGGCTATTGTTTCTAGCTCCCTTACCTTTCCTTTATCAACTTGAATTTTAGAAAAATAATTCCACTTTTCAAACACTACAAGGTACATGAACCTGTCTCCAACATCTTGGCTCATGAACTTAGGCATATTGTCTTTTCTATGAGGGCAGAATCTGTCTCTCATTTCAAATCTGCCAGGACTATCGTTTGTCCCTTTTGTACGGGTTCTTGCTGAATCCCCCTGATATTTTATCTGATATCATCACAGCCTTTAGCATTAATAATTAATTATCTAGGCAACAAGAAAGAACAAAATTTTCAATAGCCATGTATTTGATACTTTGATGAGGATTTCTGACTTTCTAAATAGGAAACACAAAATCTCCTGCCCTCCTACCCCTAACACAATGTACTTTCGAAAATCTCACGAGTCATTGCCAACAACCTAGCACCAAACTAATTTATTTATTTCATTAAATAATCTATTTTATGTGACAAAAAATATAACGAAAAATGGCTTTAAAAATAAGCAAACACACAGATTCACTCATAAAACTGGGAAGTAGAGTGCTTTATAATCTTCAAGTAGAGCTGAATACAAGAGCAGAAACCAAATCACCAGGACCTCCTCTCTCTAGTTGTGCCCTCAGGTCTTTTTCCTTCTGTGCTATGTTTGTTCTCAAGTGATATTTTATATGTGGTGTCAAACTAGGTTCCAGTCACTCTATCCCTACAAATTATAACCCTAGGAAAAACAAAACAAAAACCTTCCTTTCTGGTAATTGCGTAAAAAAGACCGAGGTATTGCTATAATTGACTAAGTCCATAATGCGCTTATCCACGAAAGAAAAAAAAATGTCCATGAAAGACTGTATCCAGGATGAGCCAAATGAAAACTTCTATAATAATGTAATAGTTAGAAACTCTCTGGAAAAGAGTGTCACATTTTCCAAGTGTTAAGTAACTATAACAACTGCATACAGTGGAGAGTAACAGATGGTGGAAAATCTCTAACACTAAAGCATGTAAGGAAAGGTAGAAATGGATCTTAATGCGAGATGTAAGACTTGCTTCCATGTGTCTATGTAACTATTATTAGCAATAAATGGGAGACTTTGTGTTGTGTTTCTCTAGTTTACAGTACCTTACATAATATGTAGATGCTCAATAAACTCCTCATAAATGAATGAAAGTGGTTCACCTGCTCTCACAAAGGAATACATAAGGAACTATTCTGAAGAGATTTTAAAGCATCTTAAAATTTACTGGACATGTGACATTTAATTTGACATAAATGGAATAAATTATCTATACTTTTCTTTAGATTGGTAGAAGACTTCAATATTGGAGAGATGAGCATATTTGTCATTGTTAGTGTAGTCCTTTTCAAAGTTCAATGACAAAAATGAATTCTAAATTTTATGATATTTTGTTGATTTAGTGTACTGTAGAAGTCTCCTCCATCCATTACATTTTATTTGCTAACTGCCTTAATATAGCAATTAGAAGTCGATTAGAAATGTCCAGGAACAATAATACTTAAAGATCAATTAGGAACCCATGCTGCTAGGAAGATTAAATATTTACTAAAATAACAACAGCCTTGAAACTAATGGTTCAAACTTCATTACTTGAATACATTTTTTGAACTGCTATTTTCTGCCTCACTTCACTGTAATTGCAAAATGTAATAGTAGCAGCAAACGTTTCAGGCTAAAGTACATAAAAGGCACAAAGCTTTTAGGTCATAATGACACTTTAGATATTGTACACAGAATCACAACCACTTTTTGGTACAAGTTTATAGAGGTCTGATTGAAAAGAAGGCTTGGTAATTATATATTTAAGGCTAATTATATTTAATGCAATTGATGGAAAATAAAGCTACTAAGTTTATTTCTTATGGGGAAAAACAAAATCGAAATGTGTTGAACTACACATTATGTCTTAGTAATTTAAATGGTAACAATAAAGCCATAGTTATGCGAAAGTTAAGTCACAAGATTCCAAAGAAGTTGTTTCCAATCTTTTACCACTGGAAATGCTGCTGCTATAAAAAGTTTTACCTGTAAAGTTTGTGCACTTATTGCAGAGAATATTAAAAGGCATTCGGTAGTTTTTAACAATGACTTATAGACATTTCATATTTAAACCTTCAAAGGGGAGTTTCTTCCACATACAGCAAAACTGTCCCATCAATATTCTCCGAATAAGGTAGCCAAAGATCACCATATGTATAGTTACACAGGAGAAACACTTAAGTGAAATGACTTCAAGAATACCAAAATAGACTCATAGATAAATACACAAACACATAAACAAATAAAGTAAACATATGGATAAATCAAGTTCTGAGTAGATCTTCAAGGACGGCCAGATCTTCGAAAGAGAATGTAGGCTTATTTGCAATAGTGACGCCTACTAGAAATACTCAGAAGTAATCTAAATAAATTGGGGTTTAGACTTATCTCCTATCCTGGTTGCTTTTTTCAGGGAGGAGATAAGAATAAAGGTTACTTGAAATTGTTCAACAGAAACTATGCATTTGAAAAAAGTGACGATCTTATTAATAATATAACAGGATGATATATAAAATTGAAATGTTACACAGATTGTAGGATATATTTATGCCACATGTTTAGTTGGAATGCTCTAGAATTTACATATATATGAATATATATGTGTGTTTATATATATTCTCAATTTAAAAGTAGGTTTTAAATATAGATAGCATTTTCTTAACAAAATTGATTAAAAGCAATATTCATTCAAAAAATGGCATGTGGTTAAGAATTATATGTGGGAAGACAAAGAAGAAAATAATATTTTAGAACATTTTTTTCTAATAACCAAACAATAAACAAAAAGAGAAATAAGGTATGTATCACTAATTCATTCTTGCAACTTTCCACAAAAGCTATGAACATACAAATAATATAGATACCTAAGAAACATGTTCATTTCTATTAGCAAAAGTCACTTATAGAAATAAATGAAAATAAAAAGAAATAATGTCTGAAAAATATTTTTAAAGCCAACCAAGATTCAAGATATTTGTTGTTTTCTTTTCAAATAACCTTTCACTGTGTCCTTTGAAATGTGAAATGCCAAATGAGTGATAAATTCCATTTTGTAAAGATTCTTTAAATTTAATGTGTCTATAAAGTTTTTTCCCATTTATGCAGTTTTTCAAGGTCAAAAACCTAGCGTCATCCTTTATTCTTTCCTTTCTTTACCACCCACAACCAAATGATCATTAGCTGTACTGAAATTATCTACCTCTTCAGTGTCAACATTAAATTAGAGTATTTTCTGATATTTACCTCTCAACCAGTCCAACAACCTCTAATGTGAGTCTATGCATTCGTTTTTGGAACTCCAATGTATTCTCCAGTAGCAGCTGCCAGAATGATCTTGTTAAAATGTAAATTTGAGACAGAATGGAATTAAATGTGGGCAGAAAATATAGAACTATGCTAAATACAGTACGCCAAAAGTTTTAACTGAAGAGATATCTATGTTTAAACAGTGTGAATGAAACTTCATAAAAGAAATAGTTGGAAATGCAAAGATGAAAATGTGTTGCTGCATCTTCACGTCTTAGATACACTGGAGGATTTTTTTTATGTTTCTTTTTTCTCTTTGCAAGCATCTGGATATTAAACCACTCTTGGCAAGAGATGTGAATAAGTAGACAAGGAAACAGCTTGAAGTTCCTTGGTCCCTATGTTTTTTCCAAGCAGTTAAATAATTTGAATTTCTACAGTAAAACTGTGTTCTAGTCTTGTTACTCTAGGAGGTGTTAGACTGAATGAGAAAAATGAGAAATAATGATTAAATTTATGAGTACTTTTTGTGACTTTATACTAAATTTTTAGTGTTCATAAAACCTTAACATACTGCCAATCTTCCTCTTCCTCCTCCTCCTCCTCATCATCTTGCTATAAGCTTTCCCATCTCAGTGAACAGCAACACCACATAACCATTTGCTCAGGCCAAAAACCTTGGATTAGTTTTTGATTTATCCCTTTCTCATACCACATACTAAGCCAACCTTTTAAATTATAAACATTATTTAGTAACTCCAGCTAACACTCTAGCCCATACCACTATCAGAGTCCCCTTTTTTTGACCTACAGAGAGTCATCCAGAGGCTTATTTGCATTTTTTCCCTTATGCCAGACTTATTTTCTTTATAGAATTTATCATTATTTAGGTTATACGTTATAAAGTCTTAGATACTATGCTATATTAGAATATATAACAGCATCTTATACTAGTTATTTACTTGTTTCTTGCTACTCTTGTCCCCACCAAAATGAGTAGTGACATTCCAGTAAAGTTCTATATCACTAAATTATAGAATAGTGAGTGCACTAATCTTTTAAACATATGATGAGTAATGTGTCATTGGATTACTGTATGTTAAAACAACAATGAAAGGCCACAATACAATTGTTAGAATGGCTAATTTAAAACCCTAACAACAAGTCAATGTTGATGATGTGAAGCAACAGGAACTCTCATTCACTGCTGCTGGGAATGCAAATGGCACAACCAATATGGATGACAATTTGGTTGTTTCTTACAAAACTAAATATATTCTTACCGTATGATCAAGCAATTGTGCTCCCTAGCATTTACTCAAAGGAGTTGAAAAATTATGTCTACACAAAACCCTGCACATGGATATCTACAGGAGCTTTATTCAAAACTGCCAAAACTTGAAAGCAATCACTATGCCTTACAATAGGTGAACAGATAAAACTGTGGTACATCCCCATACAATGGGGTATTATTCAGTGATAAAAAAAGGAAATGAGTTATTAATCTATGAAAAGAAATGGAGGAAACTTAAGTGCATATTGCTAAATGAAAGAAGACAATTGGATAAGATTCACATTATATGATTCTAACTCTGATATTCTGGAAAAGGCAAAATTATGAAAACAGTAAAAAGATCATCAGTTGTGGGAACAGACAAGGGACAGAAAAAAGAAAAAAGACAGGAATGAATAAATGGAGCAAAAGAGATTTTCAGGGCAGTGAAACTATTCTGTATGGTATTGATATACTGGATACATGCTATTATATATTTGTCAAAACCCTTAGAACCTACACCAAAACAGTGTACCCTAATGTAACCTATAGACTTGGGTTAAAATAATGTCAATATTGGCTTATCAACTGTAAATAAGCATATAACACTAATGAAAGAGACCATTAACAGGTAAAACTATGTGTGTGGGGGTGGGTGGGTAGGTACATGAGAACTCTGTACTTACCACTCAATTTTTCTTTAAAACTGAAACTTCTTTAAAAAAGAAAGCCTTGGGGCGCCTGGGTGGCTCAGTCGGTTGAGTGTCCGACTTCGGCTCAGGTGATGATCTCACGGTTTGTGGGTTTGAGCCCCACATCGGGCTCTGTGCTGACAGCTAGCTCAGAGCCTGGAGCCTGTTTCAGATTTTGTGCCTCCCTCTCTCTCTGATCCTCCCCTGCTCATGCTGTCTCTCTCTCTCTCTCAAAAATAAATAAAATATTAAAAAAAAAAAAGAAAGAAAGCCTTAAGTTAAAAACTTAAACCTTATTAAGGGAAGAAAAAAAGTATGAAAAACATATTAAGGACCCACAACAAGAATGAAAAAATCAACACTGAGAAAGAGAATATTATGTGAGCAATTCACTATTTGAGGTAAAAAAGAAAACTTAAAAAATGACAAATTATTAAAATTGTTTTGTTGCTCATGTCACAATCCATGTTTCTTCAAATTCAAAATATAATAATTCTAGATATGAGGCATTTCATAGATGTAGTCTGAAGGTATTGTTATATCCATGATTAAAAGTAGTATGTTTATAATGCTAAGTAGAATTTACAACCAAATACACATAGCTTGAAAAATGGAAGAAACTAATTAAAGAGATAAAATTTATTCTGTTTACTAAAAAATCTGAGTTCATCTGTGAAATTAGTAAAATTAATTCTACTTTCAAAATGCATGTAATTTTATTTTATAAAATACTTTGGCATGAATATCAGAATGTTTTTCATATAAGCTAATTATTAATATCATGATTGATTTGAATGTTTAGAACCAAGACGATATATCTATACCTATCATCTATATCTATATCTATACCCATAGCTATATCTACATCTAAATATCAGAACATGACACTTTTTGTTCAAAACCCACCAAAGATATCTTATTTCAAACTAAATTCTACATTCACAAAAGTGACCCACAAAGCCCTACATTACCCGGCCCCATATAGGGCTTCTGTTTTGTTCTTTCACGCCTTCCCCTCCAGACACTATTGCCTCTTATCAGTGTTTGAAGGCATCTATCAGACTTCAATCACAGGGCCTCTGAACCTGTTATTTCTCCTTCCCAGAACGATCTTCCCCAGATAATCTCATGACATTGTTTCATTTCTTCAAATTCACAAAGGCCTTTTCAGACTACCATTCTCACCCAGACCACCACAATCATCCAGAGCAATTCTTGTCCCAAAGGTCTTTATGGACTACTCCATATAAAATGCCAATTTCTTAGGCCACACTCTTTTCTCATTATTTTGTTTTATTTCTGCCCATCATTTATACAGTTAAGTCACTTAACTGAATGTAAAAATGAGTTCCCAAATATTAGTTTTTATAAATGTCTATATTTCCCACAAGAATATTAAGTTCCACAGAGGGCAGAGATGTGATTTTAATTCACTGATAACTCTTTTTCTATCCCTCTCATTGTCTCTACACAAATATACATACACACAAACACACGACACACATGCACACACACACACAGGTAAGCATAACAGATATGTTTGTGTTACAATATTGTCATAATTTAAAAAAATATATAAAGTTATGCAACATATTCAATTTAAGATGTTTTTGTAAGTTTATATGAATAGTACACTATCAGAATTTTCTCAAATTATTACATAGTCATCTTTGCCTTAGACGTTGTACTGTATGTATCACACATAATTATTAGAAAGATTCTAATCAATGTATTAATTAATATTATATTGTGATGAAATAAAATGGTTAATGAGAAATAAATAAATTTATGTTTAAATTATGTTCTTGACTTTATCGAATATACAACAAATTACTTTAGCTTTCTCATTCTCAGATTCTTATTCAAAATTAACTGTAAAATGGGGTTTGTTATGCTTAAATGACACAATATTTTTTGCTTATGATGTTTTATGAAAAGTAGACTAAAGAATTTTTATCAATCTTCTCAGAGTTTATAGAGCATGGAAATAATCTAGATCTGGGAAGCAGTATTGATTCTTGTGCATAAAATGTTTTATTTACTTTTTTGGGACACAATTATTGATGCTTCTTTAAGTTCTCACAATGATTCTCCAACTATTTCTTAAAGCAATAGTAGTAATTAATATTATTTCAAAGAAATGAAATATATATATATATATTTATATATATATAAAAAGCCTAAGTTTAAGAAAGACTGTATTAGATTATAAACATTTCTATAATGCTGTGTGGAAATACAGTTTATCTGAACTGTCTTTACTTTGAACAGTATTAAATTCTCTCTCTCTGTCTCTATGTTTATATATGTTAGACATCAATACATTTATTAGATGTATTAATTTATGTAGCTAATAAAGATATTTGTATTATATAATGTATACGGTGAATATAGGTATGCAATGATGTTATATATATATTTATTATCTACCTATAAATATATCTACTAGATGTGATTATAATATAATATATAATATGGATATACATATGTATGCTATATGTATGTATTATATATAAGGAGAGACTATAAATGACTGAACCATATTGATGCTATAAAAACACAATATTAGATATTTTCACTAAAGTATATAACTGAATGAAAATGTAATCATCTAATAAATTTAGTTCACATGAATCAAATTGAATTATGTGACAAGAATTCATATTAAATATTTGAATTCTTATTATCTGTAAAAGTGAATATTCATATATCCCCAGATGATTTTCCAGGTTGAGAATTATTTTAACTCAAAGCTTATATATGTATGTTTTAAAGGTCAGTTAATCCAACATAAGCTTTTGTTTGATTTTATGTGAAGTTTTTTCATTCAAATTAGAGTATAGTAGAATATCTCAAAACTCTCAGGGCAAGCTTATTGGATTATTCACAAACTCATATTTGTGATAGAATATGATTTTGACATAGAGGCACAGACTCAAATTATCTACTAAGTAAAAGAAGTGTTAATTTGTGTGAGTCTATTTACAAGCTAATTTACATGTGTTTTGACTGAGGTATTTCTTGATTGTGTGAATTATTCTATATTGTCTTCATGATTTTTATTCAGTGTTAGAACTGTCTTCGGTTGTAAAACATGTTGTTATGTTTTATGGAATTAATTAGCCATTTACAGTTGGTAAGAGTTTGAAAACCTTATAAATATGGAAGGTTACTCAATATGGTTTCCATCCTAGTGGAAAATATTACAAAGAGAATGATAATATGTAGTCAGTTTTTGGTCACTGTAGATCAATAAATTTTAGAGCAAGTGAAAATGAAGAGAATGATGCTGTTTGCCTAAGGCATTACAGTATTAATCATGTTAATATAGTCATTATAAGTTAAAGAGGAGAACTTAACATTCTATAATTTATATATAAATCCATCCAAGTTTCTCTAAAGTTAAACTTATAGTAGACCAACAGGAAGTTGATATAAAAGAATAAAGTTGGTATTTTTGTGACATTAAATAAAATCTCTCATTTTAAATATATATTTAAGTATTGAGCTTTTCAAGGGCACACAGATCTGGAAGTCTTTCCCAGCCACAGTTCTCTCCTCATTCCAACTCCATGGCAAATAGGTTCTGAGGCATTCCTAAGTCAATATAGTAATATATTTTTCCGAAGTCAGAGATAAAAGACTAATAAAAATAATGACATAAATATGTTATAGTGATCAGCATTTTTATGTTTTTTTTATTTGTCAGTGTAAGGAACTGTACATGAATTATCTAATTTAATTCTCACAACAGCCTGCTTTGGATTCTGTGTCTCATTCTCTCTCTGTTGCTCCCCAACTCATGCTCTGTCCTTCTTTCTCAAAAATAAATAAACATTAAAAAATCTGAAAGAAAATGGTATAAAGTAAACTTCATTCTCACAGAGTGGCCACAAGGTACAGCCTTAGCAATGGGGAGTTTACTGAGAATATACAACCAGCTCTGTGATGAACACACACTACTGAAGTTTCCTCCTCTGGCTATGTTCCCTCTTAGAGAGGCTTGTGCACTGGGCCATGTCAGGGGCTGGAGATGCTCTGGGTTTCCAACCTGCTGCTTCTTCTGACCTCAGAAGAGGAGACACCCCACTCCCCTGGGGCTGCCCCTGCCTAGGCCTTCTCCCTCCTGGTCCTTTTGTCAATGTTACAGTTTTTAGCCCCCCATTCTCTCTTTCAGTAGTGGTCTGGGTTTTAAATGATAAATTTTAACTGCCTCTTGGTGAAAAATATTTTTTAATAAACATTTTTTTACCTCCTCAAAAAAGAGAAGAATTAAAAAAAAACAAAACCAAAAGCAAAACAAAACAAAACCCCAAAAAACAAACTAAACCAGACATTCAACTGAGTTTCCCAAAAGGGCTTCATTTACTGTAGCACTCCCCTGACCCAGAGTCAGTCAGGTCTCTATAATGTCTCACTGACAAACTTAAATATAAGCCTCAAGGGGATCAAGTTCACTTTTCAGCAAATTACTTGCCTTCCAAAATAAAATTCAACACTCTTTAATGAAAGACAATAAAACCAACCTTCAACAGCCATTCTATATATAATGACAAATGGCTTGGGAAATTTACAGTCTTCATTTCAAGTGGGCTCTCAAACTCCCATGGGACTGCAAAATCTTTGCTCAGCTCATTGTCACAGGTTTCCCTTTTGGAATTGGCAATCATTTCAAAAGAAAAATGGTCCCAAACACCCATATCATCACTCTGTAGTTTCATCCAATCCAAGATTACAGCCCCTCAAATTTTCACTGTCTTTGTAGCTTCCCTTTGCCTTCACACACAAGATTTTCATAATTGTCAGTATTTTTAAGAGGAAAAGTTGATCATAACTTTATGTGATTTTTAGAATATCCTTCCCTTTCGTCTTGCCTTCTTAGCTAGTTGACGTTTCTCAATGACCAGAGGGTATTCGTTTTCATATACTGTGATCTTTGATTTTTAAACTGTTAAGCTTCACTTTAAAAAGAAAAAAAAAGTAGGCTGTCAGAGCTAAAGGTCAGAATAGGTATTAAGAGTGTATTTATTAAGGGTCTAATAGATTGGAATACCTAATAATACAAATATACGTTCAAAGACTATAATATAATAAAAAGGCTAAAGTAAAATTAAAGGACATTTTCTCTAGAATTTGAAGGAAAAAAATCATGAAAAAAAACAATAACTTTAACATTAGCATTCATTCAACAGGAAGTGATTCATAACTAATTCATTTCACCATCTCATCTATATTTCACTGATGTGAACAAATAGAAATGTATGGTTTGTAATAAATAAGTTATAGATATGCTTTATGTTTAATATATGTAACCTTGATTTAATACAGTTTCTCAGAGATCCAATAATGCTGACTGATATGATTTATAACTTTTTTCTAAAATTTTGTGTTCAAAAGGTAATTCTGCTAACTCTCAAATGAGTTTTTCTCAATATAATCCAGAGACTATTCATTTATTATTAAATTTTGTGAAATTTCTTCATCAGGGTACTTGACACAGATTGTTTCCAGATAGAACATATTCTTCGTTACTCCTTTCACAGCAAAATATCTTTCTTACCTATATTTCTGTCCAAGTAACTAAATAAATGAAGCAATACCCCTTTAAAAACAATAACAGAATGGTAGAAGCTTCCTTTTAACAATAAAACTACAATAGTAGATTTTTAAGTACATAGTTTCTTATTGTCCTATTATATTTTTTCTAGTAAATAAAGAATGAAGAGAACAGGAAAAAGGAGCAAATTTAGAATGAGATGTTGGGAGCCATTCTGAGCCCACTAGTCGAGGAAATCCCTGGTGAAGCTAAAGCAAGTTTGCACGGTCTCTTGCCAATCAGATGACGACCGATATCCACCCCCACTCAATTATTTCTGCTTGAGCACCGACCCCCAAGGTACCTTGTTGATCCATATCAAGAGTGACTTGTCCCCTTATTCCAGCCCTGGTATGATGATTGCACCTTGTGAAGGAACTTACTGTGGGAACTTCTTCTTTTGATTATGGGAACAGACATCGTGTCTCCAGAAGGTCCTGTTTCCCTCCATACTTTCGCTTGAGCTATGAACAGGCTAATGACCCTTACTCATAAAAGATTGACCTTTACATGTATAGTGCTGTTTCTACCGTTGCATTAGTCCAAGAGGTTCATACAGCTCAACATATAAATCAACTAACCAAAAATATCTCTCATGCCCTTGCTATTCAAGAAATCATGAAACTAGACACAAAGGTAAATGCACTCGAAGAGGTTATTCTATGTATTTGAAATGAGCTAAACTCTTTAAAAGTATGGTTGGCTCTTTGGTGCCATAAAAAATATAACTGGAAAATCAAGTCTTGTCTGGAGACAAAGAGCCTAACTTAGAGAAAAGGAACAGATAAGAGCAGAACATAAGTTACCACATATACCTTTGCTAACTGGTGATGTATAGCAGCCCCTTCCCTAAGGCCTACATTCCGCAAATACCTTCCCTTACCCTGGCAGCTATGATGAGGATAGATAAGAGTATCTACAAACCTATGACTTAATCTTAGTGTTATTTAAAGGTGAACACCCTGTTATTTTCTTAGTTACTCAACCTCACTATAATTGGGGCAGTTCTGGAATTGGAAGACTTCTGTAAAACCTGTTTCTGTACATTTTCCAAAAAACATCTTATCACAGGGAACTATCCGTTGTAAAAATTCCATCTTCTGATTCCATGTTAACGTTTGACCTATAAATAAAGACACAGAAACCAACAGGGCAGAGACGCCTACTTGGTGACCAGAAAGACTCTTGGGGCTCTCACTCCCTCCCTTGCCGACACCGTCCATCCTTCAGGAGCCCCTGGACCTGGCAGGAGCTGGATTCTGGCAGTGAGAGAGTGAAACAGAAACAAGGAAAGAAAAAGAAAGAGAGCAAATATTCTGATTAAAAAAAGTGAAGATTTAAAAGTTGGTTTAAATAGTAGGTTCAAAAGTTGTTGATCTAAGTTAATTAAAGGTTAAATGTCAATTTGGTTATATTTTTAAGTACTATATTTTGTGTGTTTTTTAAAATTTTTATAGGTAATTATTTTTGTTCAATTTTTTTTAAGTGAGCTTGAGCCCCAGTGTCGGTTCAAACTCACAACCCTGAGATCAAGAGTCTCATGCACTACCGACTGAGCCAGCCAGGCACACTTATTTTGTTTTCTTTAGAGAAAATAAAAGTAGCATAGGTGTATGCTCTGGGATTCTGGTGGGGAGAAGGAAGTACTGATGTTTTGGGTTGCTTTCAGGTGAACTGATGAGGTGAATGCATGACAGAATACTATCTCAGTCCATTTGGTCTGCTATAACAAAAATATCACATACTGGGTGACTTAAAAAACAAACACTTCTATCTTACATTTCTGATGACTACAAGTCCAAAATCAAGTTGCAGACAGATTCACATCTGGGAAGGGACTGTTTTCTGGTTCATAAGTGGCTTTCTTCTCATGGGTCTTCACATGGCAGAAGGTTCAGGGAGTTCTCTGGGGTCTTTTATAAGAGCACTAATTGCATATGAGAACTCTGTCCTCATGATCTGATCACGTCCCAAGGACACACCTCCAAATATAATCATACTGGGGATTAGGTTTCAACATATAAATTTAGGGGAGGGCACAGTCTCTATAATTCTGCCCTGGCTCCCCAAAACTCATGTCCTTGTTACATGCAAAATAAATTCATTCCATCTCAATAGCCCTAAAATCTTAACTTGTTCCAGCATCAACTCAAAAGTCTAAAATATAAAATCTCATCAAAATCAGATGCAGGTAAGACTGTATGTACAATTCATCCTGAGGCAAATTGCTATCCAGATGTGAACCTTGTAAAGCTAAGCAAATTACATCCTTTCAAAATACAATGGTGGGGAGCACCTGGGTGGCTCAGTCGGTTAAGCATCCAACTTCGGCTCAGTCATGATCTCACAGTTTGTGGGTTCGAGCCCCGCATCAGGCTCTGTGCTGACAGCGCAGAGCCTGGAGCCTGCTTCAGATTCTGTGTCTCCCTCTCTTTCTGCCCCTCCCATGCTCGCACTCTGTCTCTCAGAAATAAATAAATGTTAAAAAAATTAAAAAAAAAATACAATGGTGGGACATATATAAGATAAAAAAAAAAAAAAACCTTCCATTCCAAGAGGGGGGAAAAAAGAAGAAAGAAGTAATAGGTTCTAGATGTCTCAAATCTAATGCTGAAAAATAACAATAAACCTTAAACCTCAAGAATGATCCCCTTTGGTTTACTGATCTGTCTTCACAGCTCCCGGGGGTGGCAGTGTCACTCCCCGGGATCATGGGGACAGCCCTATATTATCTCTCTGCCTGGGTCCTACGAGTCTGACTGCTGGCTCCATCTTTTGAAATCCAGGTAAAGGTAGACATGCCCACTTGGGCTTTTACACACTGCTTGCTGGTGAGGATTGAGGTTGGAGGAAGCTGCCAAATTTGCTTCCTGTGTACTCCTGAGAGGAGGCCATCATGGCACTAGAGCCTACCAAAATCATATCTGGGACAGCAAAGGAGCCTGGTGCCAGAGTGGGAAGGGAGCCTACAACATGAGGTGGCTCCTGACCTGGCACTGTGCAAACAGTGGGTTCCAAAAGCACAAGTCCTCCTTTGAAAATACACTTCCTCCCAGGTCCTTGCTTTCTGGGCCTGTGATGGTTACAACAGACCTGATGATCTCTGAATGGCCTTTGGAGTCATCCTTCCATGGTCTTGAAAAATAGCTCCTGGTCTCTGGACCCTTACTGTTCTCATATTTAGCAATATGGATAGGCTGAGGATTTTCCAAAGTTTTAAGTTCTCCTTCCTTTTTTTCCCTTAACAATTCCATCTTTAAGTCATTTCTCCCTTCATGTAATTTACTATAAGCAGACAGGAGACAAGCCAACACTCAACATTTTGCTTAAAAATAGCTCAAATTAGTATCCACCTCATTACTCACAAGTTCTACCTTTCACAAAACAATAGAACACAAACACAATTTCTGCTGCTTTATAACAAAGTTTTCCTTGCCTTTAGTTTCCAATACTACATTCCTCAGTTCTATCAGACCTCACTGGAATGGCATTTACTGCTTTTATTTTTAACAATGTTCAGTTCAGGATTACATGAATATTCTCCAAGTTTGAGGCTTTCTCTATAGTTCTTTTCTTTCTGAGCAGTCACCAGAATCACTTTTAAAGTTATGCCCATGGCAATGCAGCCTTTTTCTAGCATCACTTCAAAACTCTTCCAGGCTCCACCCATTCTCCAGATTCAAAGCTGCCTCCAGGTTTTTGAGGTATTGGTTATAGAAGCACTTCACCTCTTAGAACCAATTTCTGTTTCAGTCCATTTGGGTTGCTATAACACAGTTCCATAGAATGGATGGTTTAAATAACATTTGTATCTTAAAGGTCTGGAAAATGGAAGTCAAAAATCAAGTTCCCCATATGTTCAGTGTATGGTGAGGACCATATCCTGATTCATAAAAGGCTGAATCCTTGCTGTATCCTCACCTAGCAGAAGAGGCAAGGGAACTCTCCAGAATCCCTTTTAGAGGATGCTATTCTCATTGATGAGATCTCCACCCTCATGGTTTTCCAAAACACACCTCCAAATACTATCATGCTGAGGATTAGTTTTCAACATATGAATCTAGGGCAAGACAAATGTTCACTTTATAGCAAAGACCAATATTCTCTGGCTAATAACTTCCTTTGGTTATGAAAAAGTTCCTTTAAGATTGATAAAGTAAGGTCAAATGTAACCCATGACTATCTAAGACATTTTCAGAAGAATGTATATTACTTAAAATTATCATAAACTAATATCACAAACAACTGTCTCTATAAAGGAACTTGTATATTTTTTTAGAAATTATCAGAATTGTATATATTTTTAAATAATTCATAAAACTATTCATTGACCTATTAACTTGTTTTTTTTGTTTTTTAATATTTTATTTAAAGACCTCAATTTTAGACACCTGTATGACATTCATCAATCCATGTATTATTATTTTATTTTTAACATTATAAATAACTTCAAGTGGAATAAGAAACAAAATTATGTAATAAGACTATATTTTAGCAGTGTGTCTTTGAATAGGGAAACTAAAAAATCTTACTACCATCAAAACAAACCAACCGACCAAATTTATTATGCATGTCTATATTTTATTTTCCTTTCCATGATTTTTTTTTCTCTTTGGAAAATTTTGCTTTCAAAAGATCAGGCTCCTGTAAACAGAGCACCTAGTCTTTTTTTTTTTTTTTTTTTTATTTTTTTTTTTTTTGTGAGAGAGAGACAGCATGAACAGGGGAGAGTCAGAGAGAGAGGGAGACACAGAATCTGAAACAGACTCCAGGCTCTGAGCTAGCTGTCAGCACAGAGCCCGACACGGGGCTCGAACCCACGAACCATGAGATCATGACCTGAGCCGAAGTTGGGCGCTTAACCAACTGAGCCACCCAGGTGCCCCCAGAGCACCTAGTCTTTCCAAAAAAATAAAATCCAGTATCTAGAGTCTCGAAAATTACACAACCACATGGAAATGTCTGGTTGTCAGCTAACAGTGTCATGCTCAAGTCAGTTTCACCTCACAGGGAAGAATCTATAACTAAGTTCAGCAGGCAAATTCCAATTCTAGACATTACTGGAGACTATCATTGTTTTTCCCAGCTGTGTTGACAATTGTCTTTTTCCTGAAGCATACATGATAAAGTTTCTTTGGCAACTTTTTATACTATCAAAAAACACAATCTGACAACTATAAATGTTTGAATTAACTTAGTATTTGGAAAATTTCAAATGCCATTAAAATTATTTAAATGTGATTTCTTATAAATGTATCTCCAAGAAATATGCCAAATGTAATATAATGACAACAAAGGAATTGCTAATAATCATTACTAAAAGCTTTTTCAGATGTATGTATAAGTATACAATTAAACTTAAATACCAGTGAAAATATTACAACATAAGCTCCAATTCACTGTCAGACTTTCTGTGATAAAGGATAAAAATTAAATGTAAAAACTAAAATCTGGGTATTTTTCAATTTTTCTGAAAGGTTATTTCAAATGGATTCAAAATTGCCTAAACGTGTGCAAGAATATAATATGAATTCTCAATATAACACCTCATAAAATTAAGTACACTGATAATCTAATAATTTTTTAAATTCTTGTTCTTTGGAATAAAATATTTTGGGAGCCTTGGCAAAATATTACCAAGAAATTTAAACAGGAAAGTCAAGTTCAGATATACAACTAAGAAATCTTTTCAATATATAACAAAATCACCATTTTAAATTATAAATGATGTCCACTAAATATTATCATTCCAAAAACCACACAATTTAAAATAGGTATGGCAGAAAGTACTCTCTGAAGCATGTTAACATTCCTAAGATAAACAACGAAGGGTAGCCAACAAAAATTTAGATAAGCATATGTGCAAAATTTGCATTCATTCTTTTATGAGTAAGATATAAGAAATGATATGTTTTGATAATTTTATGTACAGCTTATATACATCTTAAAACATGTACAACTGAAAACATTTCTATATAAAAGCCACAAAAAAGTTGAACGAAATACTAAATAATAGTCTTACAAACTGATCTCTCAGGAGAATAACAACTGAAGTATGGTATTCTAAGAAATGCCCTTATTGGGGCACCTGGGTGGCTCAGTCGGTTAAGCTTCTGATTTTGGTTCACGTCATGATCTCACAGTTCATGAATTTGAGCCCCACATCTGGCTCTGTGCTGACAACTCAGAGCCTGGAGAATGCTTCAGGTCCTGTGTTTCTCTCTCTCTGCCCCTCTCCTGCTTTCTCTGTCTCTCTCTCTCAAAAATAAACATAAAAAAAATAGAAAAAACCAAATGCCCTTATCTTGAGCAATCATTTCTGTTTTAATTGAAAACACATCTGTCAGCATATGTTTTGGAATTTCTGAACCTCTGACTTTCAAGGCATAACCAAATATTATCCACTTTGGCCAGACTTTGTCTCAAGGTAGACAACTTCTTAGAAAGTGCATAAGGTCCACTATTGCCAATGAATGAAAACCCTTCACAAACCTGATGTAAAAACTGGCTCACTTCAAATGGGGGTGTTAATGTCCCCATCTCCCCATCTGTTATATACAACTGCATCAACTCTCCAGTTAAATGAGCCACGCCCAGAAGGTAATCAACAGTAGTAATTTTTAGTTTCCAAGTTCCAAACTTAGTATCCTGTGCATTAGGATACTAATTTCATATTCCTGTAAATATTATTTATTTAATTTCATCCATACTGATAAATGATCATGTTCTGATGAGGTGTTGAAAAGAGATAACATCCACATATTCCTTCAGTTCTGTAGTAATGGCTGTATGGAATTGATGCACGTCTTCTGAGAGCTCCTGAGCTACCTGTAACACCTTTTGTCTAATACCATTCCATTTAATTTTTGAGTCAGTCAATATCTCTTCCACATCAGGAACACTTAAAATCCTATGGAGAGGAAAAACTGTGCTCTTACTTTCAACAGTTATATCTCCAAGAAGTCTCACAAGTCTCTCCTGTTTGTCATGGTTTGCATCAAGTTCCTGCTGAAATGATTAGCAGGGCAATATAATAGGGGCAGATGAATTAAGATCCTTCTCTGGTTATGTGGGGAACTGCCATGCTTCCCTTTCCTGAACCTCCTGATCCTTCTTTGCTGCTCATGTTGGCATGGCCTACAGTGAGATGAGCAGAGACTGAGGGCCTTGGAGCCAGTGGCGTGTGTTAAGGTGCTGGCGGGATAGCCAGCCGAGTAGCCCTCTGCAGCCAGCCAAAGTCAACACAGTTTATTAATTTACTGGTATAAATAACACACACACACACATACTTGGCATAACTCCTAATGAAATACTGTATTCTTATGATGAATTTTGGAAACCAATAATATTAACTTTAGGAACGGTGGTAAATCTTGGTGTTTGGTTTTATGTTTAAAGGCTAAAGGCTCTTAGAATTTAGTTTAATGTTTATTTGGCTAAGACTTACGCTGTGTTTAATATCTGCTCTAGCTGCAGATGTCAGAAGCTAAAGTTCCTTCTGCTGTTTTTGTCTCCTCTGCTTTCTTGGACTTTCCTTGAGACTCCTTTTTGAATAAGGTCTGAGTCTTATAATTCTTTTCAGCCTCAATTCCCAGGTAGCATATATAAGGCTGTTGATGTGGCAGTAAGATGTGGGACAAGAGAAATATTTTCTAGTGGTAAGATCAAGTTAGGTCATTTTCTGATAAATCCTCTGCCCCTGGGCTGTGATCTTCACAAGTGCTACTCAACCTTTTCTTTTTTTTCCCACCTTAGGTGACATAGGAAGGTTGGGGGCCTGGAGGGCTGGGAATGGGTATTTCTTTTTCTTCAAACTGGTAAAACAGTTCCTATTATGGATTTGCCTTTATTAAATAAATAATTCTCTGAGCATATTCCAAAATGGTACTTTTCCCTTATCCCTGTTGTGGGAGGATTTTTCTCAGACTTTCACAGTGAGAACCTGTAAGGCTCCTAGAAGGAAAACTACAAAAGTGCAGGAGATCCTTAGGGCTGATTTTCCTGAAGTTTTTATATCTCAAGCTAGTCAGCAATAGTCTCTAGCAATTAGTCAACTGTCCTTTATTACTACTAATGCTGACTCTAGTGGCTATTTCTGCCTCTGATAAATTATAAGCTTTGCCATCTGATGCCTTTCTTTCTAATTTCTCAGGGCAATGGTTTGCCCTGTGGCCTTAATTATCTGATGGATCTAAGAGAGTTATTAATGTTGGCTTTTTTAGCTTTTTTCTTGTTATAAGAATGGGAGTGAGTACTTCCAAATCCTGTATTTGGGCTAAACACTGGAAGTCTAATATTAATTGTATGGTCAATGAACTGTTAGTGGACATGAAATGGGTTACTTTTGGGTTAATGGCTTATTTATGTATTTATTTTTTATTTACATTATTGTTTTTGAGAGAGAGAATCATTTTTTAAAACGATTTTTTAATGTTTTATTTTTTTCTGAGAGACAGACAGAGTATTAATCTGGCAAGAGCAGAAAGAGAGGGAGACACAGAATCCAAAGCAGGCTCCAGGCTCTGAGCTGTCAGCACAGAGCCCGATGTGGGGCTCCAACTCACGAACCATGAAATCATGACCTGAGCCTAAGTCTGATGCTTAACCAACTGAGCCACTCAGACTTCCCTAGAGAGAGAATCTTAAGCAGGCCCCTCACCAAGCATGGAGTCTGATACAGGCTTAATCTCACAACCATGAGTTCATGACCTGAGTGGAAATCAACAGCCAGACAATCAACTAACTGAGACACACAGGTGCTCCTAGGCTACTGTCTTAAGAGTCAGTGTAGGGGCACCTGGGTGGCTCAGTTGGTTAAGTGTCTGACTTCCGCTCAGGTCATGATCTCACGGTTCGTGGATTCGAGCTCTGTGCTGACAGCTAGCTCAGACCCTGGAGCCTGCTTTGGATTCTGTGTCTCCCTCTCTGACCCTCCCCTGCTCATGCTGTCTCTATCTCTATCTCAAAAATAAATAAAGCATTAAAAAAAGAGTCGGTGTAAAATTTGCAAGTTTTAAATATCACATTTATAATTATTGCCAGAAAATTAAAGAATTTAAATCTGAAATTAAATAAATCAAGATAAATTATCAATGTTTATTAAAACTTCACCTGCAGATTTATTCCAAAAAAACCTTATGTGATGGCATTTTATTTAAACTTTTGAAATAAGAAGAATAGAAATTACTGTGGTATTTTTAGTTACATTGGAAAAGGAAGTATGGTAGCAATCAGAACAATGCTTTGATAACAATTTGAAGTAGTTATAAAATGTGTCAAATATTTTGATATAAATTTGAATTTTTGAGAAACAATAAACTTTTTAAATAAAAATACATCATATTTTTTACACCAACCACAAAAATAAATTCAATATGGATTAAGACCTAAATTTTAGAACTGAGATCATAAAAATCCTAGAGGAGAACACAGGCAGTAACCTCTTTGACATAGGCCATACCAACTTCTTACTAGACACATCTCCTGAGGCAAGGGAAACAAAAGTAAAAAGAAACTATTAGGTTTTATCAAAATAAAAACTTTCTGCACAGCAAAGGAAATAATCCACAAACCTAAAATGCAAACTACAGAATGGGAGAAGATATTTGCAAATGATATATCAGATAAAGGGTTAATATCCAAAATACATAAAGAACATATCCAACTTAATACCCCCTAAACCAGTAATCCAACTGAAAAATTGGCAGAAGACATAGATATTTTTCCATAGAAGACACACAGATGGCTAACAGACACAGAGGGGCGGTGGGGGGTGGGGTGGGTGAGATAAACAGATAATGGGGATTTAAGGAGGACACTTGCTGTGATGAGAAGCCGGTGTTGTATGAAAGTATTGAATCACTATATTATACACCTGAAATTAATGTTACACTGTATGTTAACTCACTGGAATTTAACTAAACACTCAAAAATTAATTAATTAATTAAAAAGCATTCTGACATCTTTTATCTTTATAGTAAATATGTTCTAAACATAAAGCTGTTGAAGATATTTTTTAATTTAAAAAATTTTAAATTTAGATTAGATTTTTAAATTTTTCTTTGTTTTAAATCCTGATTCTACTTTCTGAATACTTCTACAAATTCTAATAGTCTAAAGTGAACACCTTGCCCAATCATCAACCCCGTTACATTATCTTAAAGAAACTTATGTATATGTATACAGTGATAAGCTTCCAAGAGCAGATGATTTTACCTGTCTTGTTTATTACACATACAGACGAAAAGTGTCTTCTGGGTCAGAAATTTCTATTTACCATTGTCTTAGTAGACAATGAAATAAAAAAAATAATAAAAACAGTACTGAGACTCAAGATTAGTCTGTGTAATACTTTTGCTTAATACCTAGTTGTGTTCATTTGTCCCAAGCAATGTTCTAGTCAGTACTGTTTTCTCTATGAAATAACAATTATACTATATGTTCATTCAGTTTACATAACTGTAAAAATTAAATAAAATGTATTTAAGAGATTAAGTTGTCTAAATAGGGAAACTGAATTTGCCAAGTATAGACTTTTATAGTGCTCCCAAATTCACCAACTGTGCATAAATTATTGTTATTAACATGATTAAGATAACATGTGAAATCATATAAAAATGACAAAGTTCTGAAAAATAACTGATGACATTTTCTTAACCATGGGTTGTGTTACTCAATATATTCTGTCCATCTACATTCTTTTGATTTTGAAAAACTTTTAATTAACTACAAAAGAATTCTCTATTTCAAGCCATGAATCCTGATGGAATAAAATCTTAACCCCAGGGGCATGGAAATAAATCAATCTCCTTCCATTTTAATGATCAGAGGACCAACAATTTCTCCAAATAGCAGTCAATTTTGCTATACTAAAAATCATGTGTGAGGTTTATACAACAATCCTTATTTCCAGGACACTGGACCAAAATAGATTACTTTAGAACTAAAATTTCTCCACACTATATAAATCAAATTTAAATTCATTCTAAGCCCATCTATAACTTTTAAATCACCGCTTTTGGGGAATGTTGATGTAGAAAATCACATTATTTAAAGGGAAATGTTTTAAGATTACTTTAATTTTAAAACTCTAAATCATATATCTTAACAATAGATACTGGATAGGAAGCTTATCTCTATACTCTGGGAGTTATACATTTTCCCTATCTTCTTTTAAGTCCAGGCATTCATTTAACTAGTCAATGTAAGATGTAGTAAAATTCCTGGCTACAATTTACTCACAACCATTCGAAGAATGGTTGATGGATTGATATATTCTGAAATTGTGTACTGAGCTAGAAGAAAACAAATCTGTAAAATATATAAATCTTTTGTCAGGCTTTACAAGTTCAAAACCATTTGAAGCTTTTCTACATCTTTCCTGATGTTTAAATACCTGTGTGATGACATATTGAGGTTAGAGTTCTCAATGAAGCAGTGCTGTGTATTTGAAAGCACTTGCATTGATTTTATCACTAGATAGCAGCAATCTGACAATTGATGGATTGTAGGGACCACAGTCCATTAACTCTATATGCCTATCTGTTATCAGTAGACTTTTAAAATCTCCTTATTTTTTATCTGCACTTGTGATATTTCCTTTAAAAAGCACACTTTTATTTGAGCAATATATTTCAGCTCAAGAAATCAATGATATTAATTACCTAGAGCAGACTCAAGTAATATGTATCCAAATCGATCGGCATGTCTTAGTACTTTATTTTAACCAATAACATAGAATAAATGTTGATTCCATAAAGAGACAGCATTGATCTTTATTTTCTGTTGAATTCTTAGTTCTTAATAAATCATTCTGTTTATTGATAGTATTGCTGGGCATGTGGGAAATGTTGGTTGATATGTCATTAACAAATCTCAGAAGGCTAAATTCAACTCCTAATCAACTGACTCTATAATGTCAGTTGAATCTTTAACACAAAAAAATTATTTTATAATTACATAATTTATTACAAATAAACCTAAGGAGGCTGAAGTAATATTTTATTTATTTATTTATTTTATTTTATTTTTTTATTTATTTCTAGGAGAGAGAGAGAGACAGCGTGAGCAGGGGAGGGTCAGAGAGAGAGGGAGTCACAGACTGAAACAGGCTCCAGGCTCTGAGCTGGCAGTCAGCACAGAGCCAGACGCGGGGCTCGAACCCACGAACCGCGAGATCATGACCCAAGCGAAAGTCGGACGCTTAACCGACTAAGCCACCCAGGCGCCCCTGAAGTAATATTTTAAAATCATAATGGGAGGATATTTTGAAAATCTTAAGGTTTGGTAAGCATGGATAGCAATTTCTTCTATATCTGATAGTCAGTAGTTTGATGGTTCTTTTTATACTAATTGCACTTGATATAATAATGGAACCCACAGGATCTAGTAAACAGGTAGTCAAATTTATATGCCATAAAGTTATGAATAGAGATTCAAGTACTAGTATTTATTTCTCAATCTTTCTAGTCCCAGTTTTGTCATCTGTAAAGTAAGAATAATTATAGCTGCCCTATTTTGGAGACGTAAATCCAGTCTGAAAGCACATAAAGTCGATTCTTAGCAAACGGGTCAAACATTTTACAGACCATAGTTTCAAGCAAAACTAATTTGGACATTTGATGTAACTGACAGATGTCAACATAGGATCAGATAGGAAAGAAAGCAGACTTTTGTCACAGAGACATAGATAAAACTTCATGAAGACCCAAAGGAAACTTGATGTATGTGGCAGCACAAACCTTTCTCAGCTGAATGATTAGATAAATCCCAGGAAAATTCTGGGTTTCATTACATATAAAACAAAATAAAAAACAAGGGTGTTACACTTTTTCTAAATTTCAGACAACAGATTTTAATAACTTACTAATTGAAGAGGTGACATTAATTAGATATAAGCAAGCAAGCATTATATAGGGAATCTGATATTTTAAAATCTCTTTTATATTAAAATAATTATAAAAAATCCATTATTAGCCATAAAATAGAATTTTAATATTAGTCTTAATATGACATATGTGGTTACAAAAATTACTTAAAGATAAAATTACATATAAATATGTCCTATATAAAGGACACATAAATCTCATAAGCCTTCTGAATTGTGAGTTAATATTAAAAATCAAGTCATTAGGAAAGGTTTTTGTTAGTATAATTTTCAATTAGAAAAATATTTTTAGACCATAAAAATTATGGATGTTTTGATGAAAAGAAGACCAAACAATGTGACCACAAATAATAGAAATGTATAGGTCAAGACAGGCCAACCCAAAGTGTTTTTGTTCAAAATGAAATCGAAGGACAGGGGCACCTGTGTGGTTCAGTCAGTTAAGCCTTCAACTTCCACTCTTGAGTTAGAGCCCCACCAGGCTCTGCAATGACAGTGTGGAACCAGCTTGGGATTCTCTTTCTCTCCCCCTCTCACAATGCCCCTCCCCTACTTGTGCACATGTGTGCATGCTTGCTCTCTCCCGTGCTTTCAAAACTTAAAAAAAAAAAAAAAAAAGAAAAGATATAAAAGTTTATTGAAGTACAAATAGGAAACTCACTGAAATGTTATCAACATGTGCTCTATGATCATTTAATATGTAGAACATATATCATTTTCTAACTTAAGAATTCATAGAATTCATAAGTGATGATAATAATAATGTCTCTCCTCAAAATAATATTGTAGATGAAAGAAAAGAATGCATTTTAAAATAAATATCTGATTAGACATAAGGGAATATCATTCTCAAAAATATTTCCGATATTCTCTAAGGAATGCATTATGAAAAACTATCATGTTATTATTTTATTGTTGAATCCACAAATATTATTTTTTGGTAACATGGTTTAATTGAAAAAAGAGAATGCCGATGGAACAGGTACCTTGACCAACCTCTGGGAATAGTTTAAAATGTCACAATTCTTCTGGGAAACAATCATGGGCTTTAAATATACTCATGTTAACTAGGTAAATCCCATTGAGAATTACTCCTAATGAAATAATTCCATATATTTGAAATATATATTTTTGCTAAATAATTATTTAACAAAAAAACATATTAATATATTTACTACTTCTAGGTAACCTCAATTCCTTGAGGAAATAAAGGCAAACATTTGAATTAAAATTTTGAGGGGAAAGACAAATTATCTTAAACATTAGCTTTTTTTTAATTCTTCATTTGTTTTGTGACATCTGCAAAATTATCCCATTATCTGATATTTGTGCCTTTTTTCAAAATAACATTAATTATATAGTGAATAATATATATACATGAGTTTTAAAAATAATTCATACTCTTTCATAGAGTGACAACGTACTATCTTGTGTCCTCAGTTCATGTCCTATTTATAATTTTTTCAAATATTTATCATAGTCAATAATACATTATTCTATTTATGAAATGTAATTATTTACTGAACATAAAGTTTTGTGAAGTTCCTTATAGCTTTATGAGCTCTTAGAGCAAACTTAGAGCTTTATGTTCAACTAATTTCAAGGGGAAAATAACTGAGGAAAGAATACAATGGCTGATGACATTTGCTGATAAAATTTAGTTAATGAAAGAAAATCTAATGAAAAGTAGGCAAACACTGAATTTCTATTCTAAAAGGGTGCTAAAATTTAAATAGTTAATTTCTAGAAATCTGCTTATGAACTAGTAAAATACACTGAATATTCAGTGACCTTTACAATAGGTGGAAAAATAGAATCTTCCTGGAGAAGCATGCTAAAAATCTTGTAATTCCTTTATATATAAAGAAATGATACAGATATAGAAAGTTTATTTCTTTCATATTGTTATTTCTTATTAGAGGGAAATTTAATCATTTCATCAGGGCCATTTTTAATAGAAGTTCCTGTCTACCACATAACATACTCGGGTTGGAGGTTTGGAAGCTTTTTCCAATCTATACTGTTTGAATCTACCTCATTAAGTTATCTTCTCATCCACAACCAATAGGCTCCCAACTGAGTGGAACCACATGTACCCCAAGTGAATGACACTTTGCTTCACTTTCACTGTCTCCCAAATTCAGGTTACCATTATCTCTCACCAAGAATGGTCTAACAGCTACGTATCCCACCTCCTTGCTTTCACCCATGTCCTTTCATGATGTATCTTCCACAATGACACCAGGGTAATTATTTGGGAATATAAATAAGATTATATCTATAGTTTGAATGCCTGAAACACTCCAATGGCTTTGAACTGCGTGTATAAAATATGCAAACATTTTAAATTGGCCTCACAGTCCCTGTATGATACAACTCTGAATTCTCTAAATTCATCAACTACACTTTTATTCCCTGTGAGCTAGTCCAGAATTGCCAGATTTAACAAAAACAAAACAAACAAACAAAAAAACTGAAGAGAAACAGAAAACATGCAGTTAAATTTAAATTTTAGATTAAAAAAAACTTACTTTCTAAGTGTATGTGCCATGTATTAGTTGGGATATAGTTCTACCAAAAAACAGAGAGACAGAGACAGACAGAGAGAGAGAGAGAGAGAGAGGAGAGGGAGACAAAGGTTTCATCTTTTTACTTAAAAATCAGTTTCAGTTGAGTGTCCTGTATTTTATTTGGCAACACTAATTCTAGCCCTCCAAAATTCTTTCATCTTCCTCAAAATTGTCAAACTTATACATGCCACAGAGTTTTCAACATGTTCTTTTCTGTATCTGAAATGTTCTTTCTCCAGGTTTTTACCTGTAACAAATGTTAACGTTTAAATTAGGCCCCCAAATAAGACATATGTGAAAATTCAAAATGTAATGCTAAATAGCCATATGTAGTTTTTTCAAAGATTAGAAAGCCTGGTTTCTCAAGTCTAGGACCCCTCCATGGTATCAAACTATAAAAAGGCACATACACACAAAAATGGGAGGATGTGTGAAGAAAACTTCCTCGAGGAGAGAAGAGAATTCAAAGCAAGTAAAAAGGGAAACAACTCATCTGTGGTAGCCTGAATAATGGCCCTCCGAATATGTCTGTGTCTTAATTCTTGGAACCCGGCAGAAGAGATTTTGCAGATGTGACTGAACTGAAGACCTTGAGAAAGGGAGATTATTCTGGATTATCTGGATAGGTCCAATGTAATTGTGAGGGCCCTTATAAGAGGGGGCCGGGCAGAGCCAGAATCAGCGAAGAAAACAATGTAATGACAGGTGCAGATACTGGAGAGCTATGGTTTGAAGGTGGAAGAAAGGACCCGAGCCAAGGCGTACAGGCAGCCAGGGCAAGCAGCAGGGTCGCTGTAGGGCTCCCTTCAGAACCTTCGGAAGGAACCAGCTCCGCAGATACTCTCATTTTAGCCCCATAGGACTCAGTCCTCAAGACTATAAAAGAATAAATGTGTGTAACTTTAAGTCATTAAATGTGTGGCGATTTATGTTAGTGACTACAGGAAACTAATAACGCCAGCAAACTCAGAGTCCCTGTTCTTTTCTCATGACATCTTCCTAACTAAAGCAGTCTTGAAAAAGAGCTGTTGTTTCCAAATCATAGTCACAGTGTATAGTTTTATCTCTGGGTATTCTAATTAGTAAATTTTCAACTTAAAGTGATTTAAAGTTTATCATTTGCCCAAAATGGATCAGGAAAGTCATTGGATTTGTAAGTATTCTCATAGATTCCTAGAGATGAACTTATTGATCAGGGGCTGTTCCTTTTAAAGTTACTTTATTCATGTTTGTCTTAAATTCGGCATTCAGGCAGCACTCTAGTTAAATTAAGTCTCACTTAATCATTCTCCTTTATTACCCTGAACTTATCTTAAAATTTTGGTGGGGAGAGTGGTTTCAACCTTCAACACATTTTAAAACAAGTATGATTAAATATTTTGAAATCTCTTAAAAAAATAAGCTACACAAAATGCATTAAACCTTTTTATGTAGCCTTTGAAACAGTCCTGTTGACTAGAGAAAGTGCTTTTACGCACTCCTTGAACGATATATAGTATGTGTGTTTCTCCTCAGAAATCAAGCCACATAAAATAAATGCATCTGGTAGCCTCTCTAGTCTGTTGCTAAGAGACAACAAATTACGTGATTCTAGAGTTGGGAAACAAAGAAAATTACTATGTTTAAAGCATGTTATAAAAAGAAAAGAAAAAGTAAATACAACAAGATATTTTTCAAATACATGCATTACAAACATAACAGTAGTCACCAATATAAGGCATTACAATATGAGCACCCTTATGATGAGTGGATAGTAATGATAAGCAGGATGACAGACAGAACTGAGAACATTCAGAAGTTTTTTTATCTTCAAAATCCAGAGGCACAGTATAAGTGTTGCTTTAATGTTAGAGAGACTACTTGGTTAATTTCTCAATTTAATAAACAATAAAATAAATAATAAACAATAAAACAACTTCTTAAAATAGTATAATAAAACATCTCCAAAATACCAATTCTATAGAAATATGTAACACTTTGGAAACTTGAGAAAAGATTCATATTTTGGCTACAAACATTTATCTAAAATTAGTGAAGTCATTTTAAGATTATACAAATACAAAATAAAGAATGAACTAAGGATAGGAAAAAAACCCTTATCATTGCAATTTCCTCTGTAGGCAACTCTTCTACTGTCTGTCTATCCTGTAAGTACTGGCTTGCTGAAGACTCTGCCTCCTTCCTTCTTTATTTTTTATGCACTCTCCAAAAAAAGTCCATGCAAAACTTAAAGTCAATAATTCACATCTTATTTTATCTCACTTAATGCCAATTGTATTTCTATATACTTAACTAAAACTCAATCTCATTTTCAACTCAATCCAAAATTAAACACCTTCAAGAATCTCCTTCTCTTTCTCTTGTATTTCTAATATTGATTAATGACACTCTTTTTTACTCATCTGCCCAAAGCAAAAACCATCCTAGATGCCATCCATTTTCAATAGTTAATTAATTATTAATACTCTGTTCTCTCATCTTCAACCCAATTCTGCTACTTGCAAGTTCATCATCTGTTTTTGAGATTATCTCAAATCACTCTGTGTTGACTTATTAACTCTCCTTTTTCATCCCACTATTATATAGCACTAATGTCATTTACTGAAAGCTCAAATTATTTACCAAATCCTCAATGATGACATAATAGAAATGTTTCAATATATGATTTCTCTCTTCTCTGAAACCTATATGTCCACTTGACCCCACATGGCTTTAAATAATATTTATTTTCTCAACTTTTCTTCAATCTGTCCTGTTCCTGTGAAGCCTTCCTTGAACCTATAGGAGATATAAAATTCTTTTTTTTAATTTAACATATGTATTTTAAAATTTACATCCAAGTTAGTTAGCATATGGTGCAACAATGATTTCAGGAGTAGATTCCTTAAGCCTTACCCATTTAGCCCATCCCCCCTCCCACAACCCCTCCAGTAACCTTCTGTTTGTAACATATAAAATTCTTAACCTAACTTCCACCCCATGCCTTCTTGAAACATATATATCAATCAGAGGTTTTGGTTGCAAGCAACAGAAAATATTATAGCCATCACCATTTTAACATTCTATGGTATTCATCTTGTTATTTCATATTGTATTTTACTAATTGATTTCATATTTGCCACACCATAGAACTTTATATCATTATAAAGTTTATATATTATATAAAGATTATACTTATATCATCAAGAATATTGGGACAGTGTTGAACAGAATTCATGGCATGCAGTAGATGTTCCTTTTATTAAGCCAACTGAATTTTAAAGTTAATTATATGTAATAATTTAGATGAAATGAATTTATGTGGTTTATAATATGACTAGGCAAAAAACAATTCACTGTGGGTGGCAGTAAGGTGAACTGGGTACTCTGAAGAGTCATCCCATTAAAATGAAACTATTCGCTACATAAATTGTAACAGAGCTTAATATATCATGAACTTCTCTAGCTGACCTCCAAATTAGAAGTATATTTGGCTAAAAAAAAACAATGAAAAGGAATACTCCAAAATAAGAACAAGAACACTAAGGCAGTAAAGCAAAAGCAAATGGAAGAATAGACCTAAAAGCAAATCACAATTTCCTTACTGTTTTCTGAAACATAAAGTGAAAAAATGCAAGATGTGGTACAGTCCCAAAGTATTTAAAACATTGAAATTTTTAGATAAGAGTTATAAAATTATTATGTAGGAAATACATATGAAATAAAAGAAGGAATTGCAAAAAATGACCAAGGTACAAAAGATTATATGATGGAAATTAGGGATTATTTAATGGAATGTAAACAGATAGTATTTTACACAGACACACTCACACATGAAAAAAAAAATTGTCTCTAAAAACAAAAACTCCTAGCAGATTAGTTAATACTAAGTAGCTTTAAGTTAAGTTTGATATGACTAACTAAAATGGGGCATGAAGAGATTTAAATATCGAAAGGGATATTATAGGACCTGGAAGACAGACTGAGAAGAGGTTAAATTAGCTAATCATCATCCCTAGTAAAGGGAATAAAGATGTTTGGAAGAGAAGCAATATTTCAAAGATAACACCTAAGAATTTTCCAGAGTTGTTGAAAGATGTGAATCTTCAGATAAGCTGTCAGTTGGGTGATGCACAACATTTTTGGCCTACTTTCTACTTGTGTTCTAACGATTGAACGATTTTAAGTTTTGCAGGCCAGGCTTTACTTTTGGTGTTTTGACAATACAATTCTTGGAAAGACATATCCTAAAAACAAAAATAAAAATAAAAATAAAAGTCTATTTGTTTATTTGTTTCTGGTCACTCAATGTACAAGCAACCATAGATGTTGTCTACAACTACAGATCTCGTTGTTAAACCTGAGGGTTTTATCTTACATTTAGCAGTCTGTGTTTTGTGCTCATCCCTCAGCTCAGTTGTGCTTTATGAAACAAGCAGCTTAGATAGGACCTTGTACCCTTTTGTATTCTGGCTAACTCCATGCTGGCTCCCATCACAGGCAGAAACTCATAACAGAAAATATGTTGTAGAGGAGTTTGGGTCAAATATTTATCTTTCCTTAAGACCAACACTTCAAGGTCACAGTTCCTAAACTTTATGCCTCCACATTTTCCATCAAAGTAAACTATAAACCTCAAGAAGCCATAGCAGAGCATTTATTCCATTCATTACAATTTGCAACCAGCATATGTTTAGCCTGTTTAATTTTCTTTTGCAATGTTTTGTTTAAAGGGGCAAAATCAGGAACAACATACAAGTTCTTAATTTAACCTAACATCCTCACTAACATTACAGTGTGGTAGGTATGTGCTCTTGACTTCCATTATAAAATCAACCAAAGTTAGCCAAATGTTTCGCCAGGGATAACTCAATATTGTAAATATATCATTTCCCTCCAAATAATTCTATAGATCAATTACAAATACCTTTGCAAGATTTATCCAGAAAATAAGTATACAATTTAAAGGAGAGTCAATATCTAAAAGTAGTTTGAAAAAGAATATGTTGGCATAGCTAACCTTAACAGATGTCATTATTTAATACAAAAACTATTGTATGTAATACTGTGGTGCTGTCTTGTAAATTTACCAGTTAAATATGGAGTACTGGGGTATGTGGATGGCTCAGTTGGTTAAGCATCTGACTCTTGAGTTTGGCTCAGGTCATGATCCCAGGGTGAAGCTGGGTGGAGCCTGCTTAAGATTTTCTTTCTCTTTGTGCCTCTCTCTCTCTCTCTCTCTCTCTCAAATAAAAAGAAAGTAAAACTAAAAAAATAAAATAAAATATGGAGCACTGTGGAAACTCTAGAAAGAGATGGACAGCCATAGTGTACATTGCTACATTACAATGATAATATTGTAAATCTCTAAAGTAATTTTTCTGGAACAATTGCCTAAGTATCCATAAGGACAGGAACCACACTATTATATGAAAGTGAAATAAGGTTTTTACTTTACTCAAAAAATTCAATTCTAGAGAGTCTTACATTTTAAAACTAAAGTGAAGAAGGGTGCCTGGGTGACTCAGTTGATTAAGCATCTGACTTCAACTCAGGTCATTATCTACCAGTTTCTGTGTTTGAGTCTGCGTCAGGCTCTGTGCTGACAGCTCAGAGCCTGGTGCCTGCTTCAGAATCTGTGACTCTCTTTCTGCTCCTGCCCCATTCATGCTCTGTCTCTCTCTGTCTCTCAAAAAATAAATAAACGTTTAAAAAATTAAAAATAAAGTGAAATAAAATAAAAATAAAGTGAAGAAATTCCAGAACATCTTTATGATCTCAATTTTGTAAAGAAAATAACTTCTGTAAAAGCACACAAGACGAATAAATGAAGGTAAAAATGAACAATTTTATTGTCCTGAAATGGGTAATTTCTGCTGATAGTGTAAAGATAGAGCAGTATTTCAATGAGAATATTTGAAATGCACAGCTCTGAAAAAATAATACCCAAAATGGGCAAGTAATATATGTCACTCAGAGAAAAACAAACACCCCAGGAAAATATGGCCTGAAGATATAAAACTACTAATGCACAGAGAAGGAAACATGAATGGCAGTGTGTTAAATCTTATTAGTATTAGGAAAAAATGTAAATTTTGAAAACACTGAGATAGGATTTTTTTCCTCTCTACATTTGTAAACATTGAGAAATTTGCCATTATCAAATGTTGGCATAGATAAGTAAATAAATATTTGTCTAGTGGGAGTGTCTAACTGATAAAAACAATTTGGAAACTATCTTTGTATTATCTTCTAAAGATGAAAACACATAAACCCTAAGCACTAGGCCTTCCATACTCATGAATAAATATTGCGGAAATCTTTGTGTAAGTACAGGGGCACGTGCAAGAATGTAAAATGCAGTGTTGCTTATAATAGGAAATATGTGCAAATAGATGTTTATTAATCAGAGAATGGATAGCTATATTAATAGAACAGATACTCATACTATAGATTATTAAACATCAAGGAAGATAAATATACAACAGTTACCTAAAACATTAGTAATATTTAAAAATGTAATACTTTGTAAGAAAGGCCAGTAATGGATGAGTACATAAAGTAAGATGCTGTTTGTAAAAGGCTGAAAAATAAGCACAATAAAATTTGTTTATGAATAAATGTTTTTAGAATTAAACTCCAACAGAGAAGTAATATTTGACAAGCAACTACATTTGCAAAAGACAGGGAAATGGGAAAGGGAGGAGAACACAGATGCATACACACTCATCACTATATTCTAATTCTTAAGTGGAATTGTATCTCATGATTATAAATGATCTTACTATGCTTCAGAACTTCCATGTATATTATGCATATTGTTTTCTGTCATGTAATATTGCATAATATGTCTAAATGGTAATACTATTATTATCCTATGATTAATTCTTGTCACAGGTATACACACTGTTGAATAGATTTGAAAAGTTTCATGAACTCACTCTCCTTGATCTGTGCTATACAAAATTGCAGTGTTTCATCTTTGCCTCTTCTCCACTTCTTTTTCTTATGAAGAGTGGAAATAAAAGGCCATCTGGGTCCATTTTTTTAGGAATATCACTTAGACATTGGGGCTATGGGAGGGTGAAAGCATCAAGAGAGCACACAGAAAAGTTTTGTGTAAAGGATGGAGGGGTTATAGTGCCACAATAGCAAGAAAATAGTTAGACTGATTTAAGAAATCATTTCAGAAAAGAAAGTAAAAAGACTCCCTAGAACTTCAAGGCTCTCAGGACTAAACAAAGGATACTTTCACTAGAGTTGACTTCAAACTATTTACTCTAACCCCATTAAATGTTTAAGCAAAACATATTTCAGAGCTCGCTCTTTATCTACTGCTCTGAGATTCCAACACTGAGCTCTAGATATTCTTTTTTTTTTTTTTTTAGTGTTTACTTATTTTTGAGAGAGAGAGAGAGAGAGAGAGACAGAGCATGAGAGAGACAGGGGCAGATAGAGAGGAAGACACAGAGTCTGAAACAGGCTCCAGACTCTGAGTTGTCAGCATAGAGCCTGATGCGGGGCTTGAATGCACAAACTGAGATCATGACCTGAGTCGAAGTCAGAAGCCTAACTGACTGAGCCACCCAGGTGCCCCTGGATTTTCATACTTAATAACAACAAACAATTTGAGAATGAGAACATGAACATTTTTTGCTAGAGAAGGTGCATGACTTTCACAAGACTTTCAAAGGGATTAGTAGAAGGCATTTGCCAGCTTTGCATGGGTCCAATATTTTTCCTGCTTACCAATTATCCTACTATGAAATTCTTGTCTTGTATTAAAACACTGCTTCTTGGCCAGCAGTAACAGCACTGCACCAATTGTCATCCTCTAAGCTAACCCTCAAAGTGAACGTAGAGTGGCAGATAGTATTTAACGTTCTGTGATGACAGCAACACTGTCCTCACTAGATCAGCTCTTAAGTTTCAGTATCTTTGTTTCCTCTTTCCCTGTCTGTGTACTCTTAACATCGGAGGAGCTGGGTACTGAGGTGTATAACTAGGGCTGATCTAAGATACACGTCTACAGGTATTGCAAACAGACTTCCTCAGTCCTATTGCAACCTCCTTCTCCCTTGTGTTATTCTACTATAGGGGCTGGAAATCAAACGCCCAACATCCAGTCTCTTTGAACCTAAAAGTTTCTGTGTTCCCAGTTGTTGGCTAGTGAGATGGCAAACACTGGGTGGGTAGTCTTCCCTTTCCACAGAAAGAAAGGAAGAAAGAAGGATAGGAGGAAGGAGGCAAGGGAGAGAAGGAGGGGCAGAGGGAAGGAAAAGGTGGAGGGAGAGAAGGGAAGGGAAGAGAAGGTAGGGGAGGGGAAGGGGAGGAAAGGGAAGGGGAGAGAGGGGAAGGCCAGGGCAAGGAAAAGAGGAAAACATGAAAAGAGAAGAGAAAGGGGGCACCTGGGTGGCTCAGTTGGTTAAGCACTCAACTTTGTCTCAGGTCATGATCTTAGGGTTCATGAGTTCGAGCTGTGCTGACAGGTCAGAGGCTGGATTCTGCTTTGGATTTTGTGTTTTCCTTTCTCTCTCACCCTCCCCCATCCTCAAGAATAAATAAACATTAAAAAAATTTTTAAAAAGAGAGAAAAGAGGAGACAAAGAAAAGAAGAAATCTTTCTTCGTTGTCCTTCTCTCACTATTTCAACACCAAGAAGTGTAACAGGCAGATTGCAACTTTGAAGTTTTAAAGTCTTACACAGAACAATGGTACAGGAAGAGAAAAGAAGTTCATTCAGGGAAGATACACTGGAAATGGGAAGCCTCCCAACAAAGATCTTGTCATGTAAAACGAAATATACCTATTAACTTTCGGTTGCTGTGTGTTAATTTTTCCATTGACCAGAGCCTAACTGACATAATCCATGGGGTAAAAAGGATAAATATACTGCAATTGATAACATGTAGCTGTCTTTCATTATTTAAATGATGAGCAATTATGTTATTACATGAGCAAACAGGCACACTACAAACATAATGAATTATGAAAATTAAAAATATCTCACCAAGTTTAAATCAAATATCAGATTAAACCTTCACATTTAAAGATTTAGTAATCCTCACTGCGCATTATGATTATTAGTCTTGATTGATGAATATGAATTATTCATTGTTATTAGGATTATATTCATCTTCTCAATCTGAAGTTTAATTTTTATCTGCATTTCATAGTTGTTTTCCATTGTTTTTAATCAATGCTAATGCTAACAGCTTTTCCTGTTAACTTATCCCCTCAACAACCTCTGGATTTGAAATTGATACTATAAATATATTGTCTTAACCTCAATCTGCTTATATAGGCCCTCAAAATATCTGCCTGCCCATCCCAGATATTTCTGGGAATCAGCAGGGTTAGATCTCCATGGTACTCAGGAGGAAGCCAGATCGTGTTTTTTCTGCTTCACTATTCTCCTGATGGCTTTCCATGTGGCTTCTGCCCGAGAAGAACGCTGTTCAGCACAGCACTGCACAGCTGTTGCCTGCCGGTAGTTTCCTGAGGCCTTATGAAGGAGAACAATAGCTGTCTCTCAGCTCTGACTTAGCCTTAGGCATGTAGGCACTGAAGATAAATACTGCTTAAACTCAAAATCTCAGAAAATATTTGTCAGCTAAGTCGTATCTCATGACATTTATCCCCTAAAGATTTCAAAGAGTGGTGTGATCTTGTGGATTGCTTGAAATAGACCTTGGTAACAATATTACACCATGTAAATAAGCTCATGATACAAATCAAGTTCAATTTATGAGTTTTTTAAAGGAGAATGTGGTTGTTAAACATTGACCTGACACTAGTGACTCAAAACAAACAAAATAAAAAGTGAACAATACCACCACCACCACCACCAACAACAACAACAATAAAACTTTCACTGAATTCAGGAGTGGAAAGGAGAAGGCACAGAATTTTACAATCATTTGTTTCTCCATCTTTTATCAGAACCTGGTGCACACACAAGAATTAAACAAACAAACCAAAACACTCCATTCTTCTGCCTTTAGTCAAAAACAAAGGACCTATTGAATTAACTAATGAAAATAAAAGCCTGAATGTATTAACTGCCCACCATGTCTACAAACTATATTCTGAATTATTATTTAAGTCTTATGATATAAAATCAAGACTTTACTGAAATAGAATCTGACTCCATTTTTGATACTTGATCATAGATTTCAAGCCTGACACTTGTTTATTTCCACTTCGTCCCCAGTCAGACCAAGCGGAGAAAATCTGGGTGACCCCTACTCTGATGGGGGCAGGAAGTTCACATCTGCATGCCCCAGCAGGTGTGCAGGGATCATCCTCCCAGCCCGATACCCTGATTACCATACAGCTCCAAAGCCACTTTCCCTTCCCTTCTCCCTCAAGCCATTTTATGACCTGCTTGGAACCTTGCTCCCTCCAAAAAGTACAATTATGTGAATGATAAATACCTCTACATTCCATTTTTTAGTGTACAGCACCAACAGTCATGATATCTGAACCAAATTTAGGGGGAGTCTATCCTATCTGGATGGATGATCAAAATACTTACAAAGGCCATTTGGGGTGTCTTTGGTCCAATAACGGGAAAAAAATAGCTAGGAGAAAGTCCACAAGGAAATGTTGACTTGACTGAGATTCATGTATATAGAATTTAACAATATGTGGGAGAACTTTAGCATTACAATTTGTCCATATTCTTTGGTGTAGTGTATGCTATGTCTTGTTTTTAACGATGTCATTTTTTGAATCCTGTGCTTAGAATCCAGTAAGTGGGAAAGATGCAGTACAAATAACTATACAATCATTAACTGCAATGTAAAGCAAAAGACCTTGGTTCAGCATTTTTCCCTAATATCTGAAACAGTGTCTTATTTGAGCAGAATATACAGAGTACAATATTAGAAATGCCATACATATTTTAGGCTTATTTAGAATATCAAGGACTATCCTTTGGCTGAGAACAGAAATGAAGAAAAAAAGCAACAAGGACTGCATTGTGGAAGAAGAAGCCTTTGAACTAAGACTTGAGAAATATTCAGAAATGCCATGAATGAAGTTGGCAGAAAATGAAGCTGAAGTTGAGAAATAGCATTTTAAAAACTGTGTATTTTGAACAATAATAAAAAGCTGAGAATTCAAACCTAATAGAATAAAGAAAAAGTATAAGCAACAACATGAATGAATCCCATAAACATAAGATTAAGGGGAAAATAGATATACAAAAGTATATTCAATATGATTTCAGTACAAAATTCAAAACAGACTTTTAGCAGTTTGGATCCTCATTCATTAAAGAAAGCATCATAAAGGAGACTTCTGGAGTCTGCCTATGTTCAGTTTCTTGATCTGGGTGCTTACTAAATAAATATATTCATATTATGAAAATTTATGGAGCTACATATTATGACTTACAAAGTTCTCTAGGTTGATATTATACTTTAATAAAGCTCACTTTCAATATTAAAATAAAAATCAACAAATTCTGAGTAAAAATAAATGGTTAGGTTTGGTTAAAGACTGACTTAATACTGAACAACAGTGGGAGGGATACACATTTGAAAACTGGAATGATACTGTGATAAGCTACAAAAACAGCGCTAAGATTTTTGGTGTGTCAGAATTACACACAAAAGTACAAAGAGTAGTATAAATACAGTTTAGCTTTACCAAAACTAATCTGAAATTAATGTAGATAATGAAGGGTAGGCAGTAAGTGGTAACACCACACTTAGGGATTGGAACAGCTGGTAAAATAAACCAGAAAATAGTTTATGCAGCAATACATTAGTGTGAGAACAACTGGAATATCCTTGCAAATCAGGCACTCTATGTACTAACATACCTGGCAATTTAATAAGGTTGAGCTAAAAAGATAGTATAATGTAAAACTCCTACGCCTTCTAGCTAATGACATTGATGATGCTCATGAGAGATTTGAGGCTTGAAGAGCTAAAATGAAGGATGGTTAGGACATGCTTGAGTTCTGTTCTTCTTTATATTTTAGGAGAGTGAGAAAAAATTGAAACTGCTCTTTGTTTGGAAAAAGTTCAATTAAATCAATGTCTCAGTGCTTTTTGGGAAAGTCAGCTATTCACAGTATGGTGCTTGGACTCTATTTCAAAGTGGCCCAAAGGTGTTATAAAAAGTGGTAATTAGGTTTATCAAACTGATTTGTATAGACTTTTGCCTGAAGCTATGGCTTATTCCTTTCAATAAACTCAGTGATAACAGGCTTAAGCCTTACTTATTTTCTAAGGAAAAGTCTCTTGACCATAATACAGTCTGGCATGAGAGGAGGCAAATTCTTCAGCTCTGATCCATTCGAAGTATAAAAATGTGAAATTTGAGCTGGCAATACATTGATAGGACATTAATTGTGCTTCAATATGGACATAAGTACTGAACCCAAGAAAAACATGTCTTCTCCTTGGCACTGGCAGGAGAAGGTGTAGTTTGTAAAACCTGGATGGCTGCAGTCCTCTGAACGACTGCTTCAGGGCTCCTCTCACACACTAAGTATGGGCACCGCTTACCTGAATAACTTTATACTTCCCTAAAATATTTGAGCAATTTAGGGCCAATATTATATATTTTTTCATTCTGCATGTTTTGCCACCTCTAGCAGAGGAGTTTGCACATGGTGATCACATTATGGGGCTCCCTGGTAAATCCCCCACCAATTCTACCCCCTACTGGCTTTGGCTCCCATCTTCCCTTTTCCTCCTGATAGAGAGAAATGTGCCCCACTCTTCTTACCTGCCACTTATCTGCAAATACTCCAGTTCCTATACATACCTGCCTTTATTGGGCAGCATCTTTGTAAGCACCCTATTCTACTTGTCCAACTTATGAATAAAACTGTATATCTTTAATTAATCTAATTTACAAATGAGAAAATGTATAGAAATTGAAATTCATATCCCTTCAGAATCAAAAGCAAAACTGTCCAAAAATAAAACAGGTAAGAAACAATGTTTAAGGGGCGCCTGGGTGGCTCAGTCATTAAGCGTCAGACTTCGGCTCACGTCATGATCTCGCAGTTCGTGGGTTCGGGCCTCGCAGCAGGTTCTGTGCGAGCAGCTCAGAGCCTGGAGCCTGTTTTGGATTCTGTGTCTCCCTCTCTCTCTCTGCTCTACCCCTGATTATGCTCTGTCTCCCTTTCTTTCAAAAGTAAATTAAAAAAAATATTAAAACTTTTAATAAAAAATTGAAAAAAAGAAACAATGTTTAAAAATCCAAAAATATATATATAAAAATAAAGTCTTATTATTAATTTCTTTATGGGACTATGTTAGTGACTCGAAGAAAAACACTTCTATGGCACTGACCTCTTCAAGAGAAGACAAATTCTACTGACAGGAATGAATTAAGCATTGGGCATTATAGGCATTAAGCAGTATATTTCTGCTTCACAAATTATGTATCATGTTATGTCCCAGGAAAAACCTCAAAAATAGGGTCAGAATTTTACTGAAAAAAATTATTGTAACCAATTATAGAAGACTTTCTATATATTTCTATATCTCTTTCTATATATGTGCTACTAATTATTCCCCAGAAAAATGTATTATGGATCATGACAGAGAGTGTACCCTGAGTTCTAATTACCAAGTAAAAGTAATCATTAAACAGTGGAAAGGCACTGTCTCTAAGAGGATATTGTCAGAGGGAAGGTATTATAGGAGTGTTAGTGTGAAAAAGTCCCTGGGAATAGCCATCACCCTCTCCACTGTCCCCATATCCATCACAGGCATAGGATACCTAATAGGATACACTTTAACAAAAGTGTCTGCTTAGCTATGCTTCATTGTGTCACTGAATCCATCATTCATGTGAAAAGACCAGTGTGCTATTGAGAGACCCTCTTTCAACAGATAAAGTCACATCTTCATGGGCTCCAATTATCTCAGAAAATTGTCACATGCCTTAAATTTCATTAATAAAAATGCCTAAATCTTATAACATCACAAGGCGGGTATATGAGTCACTGACAAGCATCATGGAAGGAACATTTGAAATAGTAACTGAAAGGTCACCAGCCAATGATTTTAGTTTAGTTCTTTTACACTGAGGTACCTTCCTGAAGAGTCATAAAAATTTCTTAGCCAGTTCAACTTCACCACTAAAGCTCTGCATTCAGAATTAAAAGAAAATTAGTCCATGCTAATTTTACATGAATATTTGAATAGTCCTTAAAATAAATATATATACATATACACATATACAAATACATACGCATACATATATATTATTTATATATGATAACAATTAAAATTGCTTTATAGGTCATATATTATACTTTAACAAAAGTTCTTTCAATATTTACAGAATATATGAATATCAAATAATTATTTATTCACCAAAACATGTGGCAGTACTATATGCTCAGATTACAAATATAAACAGGATATTACTGTTATATTAGTCATGCTGATTAACTCTTTCTTATGAGACATAATCAAAATATCTCATTGTGTTAACAAATTACAAATTTATTTCTTATAACACAGTCTGATTATAGTGTTCACTGGAAACATTCCATGTGATGTTTCAGGATCTTAGTTTCTTCTAAATTTTCACACCACTAAATTTTAGGGCTATCCTATCTGCTACTATGGCTATAAACTCTATGTAGGTTTTTAAGTTTAAATTAATTTAAAAATTAAGTTCCTCCAGTGCACTAGCTACATTTCAACATCTCAACAGATACATATGGCATGTGGCTACTATATTGGAGAGTACAGAACCATTTCTTCTTCAGCCTTTCATTCATATATATGGCAAGCAAAGAAAGATAGCAGAAAAAGAAAAAGATCATGCAGGAGATTTTAGAACTCAGACCTGAAAGGAATTATTTTACTTTCTCTCACTTTATTTTTAAAAAAAACCTTTCTTAATGTTTATTTATTTCTGGGAGAGAAAGAGAGAGAGAGAGAGGCAGCGTGAGCAGGGGAGGGTCAGAGAGAGAGGGAGACACAGCATCTGAAGCAGGCTCCAGGCTCTGAGCTAGCTGTCAGCACAGAGCCCGACGTGGGGCTCAAACCCACGAACCTTGAGATCATGACTTGAGTCGAAGTTGGACGCTTAACCGACTGAGCCACCCAGGTGCCCTTATTCCCACTTTAAATTGGTTAGAGTTAGATTCTGGGCCCAACATAAAGCAAGAGGAATTGTAAATATTTTTTATACCAGTATGGAAAATTAAAACAGTTTAGTGAAAACTACCATAGCCTCTGCTACCGTCTACTTTTGTAGTTAACCATTTTCCTTAAATAGATAAAATTGACTCACATACATGCCCAAGAGAGACATCTCAAAGACCCTGACAGTCTCTGCTTAATGCCCACATAAAGTTCCAGTCTAAACCCCACACCTGTTACAGACACAAGCCTCATTATAAGAATAAGCATCTAGGGGCACCTGGGTGGCCCAGGGGGTTAAGTATCGAACTTCTGTCCACCTTCAGCTCAGGTCATGATCTCACTGTTAGTGAGATCCACACAGACAATGCAGAGTTGGCTTGGAATTTTCTCTCTCCCTCTCTCTCTACTTCTCTCTCTCTCTCAAATAAAATAAATAAACTTAAAAAATAAGATTAAGCATCTATCATAATAGCTAAATTAGCTGTGTCGTTTAAAGATGTATTTATGGGGTGCCTGGGTTGTTTAGTCGGTTAAAGTTAAGCATTCGACTCCAGCTTACATCCTGATCTCAGGGTTCATGGGTTTAAGACCCACCTTGGGCTCTGTGGCTGATAGCTCAGAGCCTGGAACCTGCTTCGGATTCTCTGTCCCTCTGTCTCGGCCTCTCCTCCACTCATGTTCTGTCTCTCTGTCTCTCAAGAATAAATACTAAAAAAATAAGTAAATATTAAGTTTAAAAAATAAAGAAGTATTTAAACCCTGTAACTCTGATTCAATAGGGATATTATAAACTATATTACACAGGAGGTTACAGACCAACTGAAAATGAAATCATTGTTCTTCTTGATTAAAAATATGAATAAAGATTTCCACATAACTATAAACACAGGCTGCCTTTCATTTAAAGTGAGAGGGATAGCCCACATTTATTAATGTGCTCCTTTTCATCCTCCCTACAATTATATGTCATGCTTATAAACATACTGTTTAAGGGTATTATGCAAACATGAAGAGAACGTGAGGAACCTTTTAGCTTAACCAAATGAATTGTATAGTGCCAATTTCCTCAATCATCTGTCAACACTGAGGTCTACATTGTCTCTGATTCTAAAACCAGAAAAGCCAGATTGTATATTTATTATTGTGCTATGCTTTGCTTCATCAGAGTAACTACATTCTATTACTATGAATTAATTATAAGCAAACAGCATGTCCATTGCAAAAACTTTTAAAATAATGATTTAAAAACTAATACACAGAGTGGAATAAAAATATCCTATTTTTAATTGGAATCATTTCTTGAGCGAATATCAAAGAAAAATTAGGCACTCACCAAACAACAATGAAAACTGCAAAGATAACTCCTCTTGGTTACAGTCCACAGCTGCTGTTTTACATCCTGCAAAATGAACAGTCTCAATTATAAACTTGGCACGAAGAATAACGTTTGTGTATTACAATTAACATAACTTATACTAGCTGATTTTCTTGGCTTTATGATAAGTAACCTATAGGTAAACAGAATATTCTACATTTATGATGCAGTTCATAATTTAGAACTGACTAGCATTGAATACACAAACATTACTTAGTATGTTTATTTGAAATCTGGAAATATTCTTCAAGAAGTTAGAGAATAGATAAAAAGATAAGCTATGCATTTTAAGTGTATATTTTAAATAATTACTAATTTTGTTTCATTAATTTATGCTACTCTCATAGCTGATTTGCATATTAGCTTTTTGTAGTTAATTTGTAGCATTTGTAATCATTAGAGAGCAGGTAATTTTTATACAAATGTAGTCCCTTATTTTTTTGAGTTGATTATTTTAAAAATTATACTAAACTTAAATTTTAATGATAAAATAAATAACTCTTCATTTAAGATACCTTTTTTAACAGACAAATTCAAACATATATTTGTAAATGGAATCACTATTTATAAACTTTTTTTTTAATGTTTTATTTATTTCTAGGAGAGAGAGAGACAGCATGAGCAGGGGAGGGTCAGAGAGAGAGGGAGTCACAGATTGAAACAGGCTCCAGGCTCTGAGCTGGCAGTCAGCACAGAGCCCGATGCGGGGTTCGAACCCACGATCCGCGAGATCATGACCTAAGCGAAAGTCAGACGCCTAACCGACTAAGCCACCCAGGCGCCCCTAAATGGAATCACTATTTAAAAAGACCTACTTGTGAACTACAAAGACACAAACTAATTAACCTGAAACTAGTATTATACTGTATGTTAACTAACTGGAATTTAAATTAAACCATAACAATAAACAAATACTCTTTAAACAGGAAAAAAAGTAAGTTAAATGATGTACATTCATTTTCCCACAGTAAATTTACCTGTAATTATTCTTGTTGGACTAAATCAACAATAACATGAGAAGTTGATATTACTTATTTCTCTGTTATCTAGGGTCAATGAGATGCTTCTGATCAAGGTGCTATATCTTGGTGAATGAAAGAAAAGCTCAAAGGCATTAATTTTTATTTTATTTATTTTTTTTGCTGATAATTTTAGTTGTCTTCATTATCTATTCTCTCCATTTTTATTTTAGTAATGGAAACTACCAAGTCAAGTTTTAATGGCGAACCAGAAAAATTTGAAGCTCAGTGTAACCACATCACTCTGTTCTGTCAAATAAAATATGAATAGAAGTGCTATATGCAACTTCTGTCTAGTATCTTCAGAACAAAGTTGTACACATTTTACTGGCTTTTCCCCTCAGTCCTACATCTGAAGCTAAAGGTGGGAGTGGTGAGCCCTTTTCAGATGACAGACAAAATTCATGCTCTGCAGGGACTGTGGGCAAACAGATGGAGAAACATGACCCACTCTGAATAAGGCCATGAAGCAGGGTTGTGCAGTGTCATCACAAGAGGTCTCCTGCAAACTTCCCTTAAGTGCACTTCTCCTAGGCCTCGCCTCTCTCTCCAACCCCTTCCTTTTCTCTAGATCATACAACACCAGTACCAAAGAAAACTGTCTAGTAAAATGTAACTCACCAAAGAACAACAGATGTGGAACAAACTGATAGGACAAAATCAGAATTCTTGTAAGCAGGCAGGGGAGAGAAAACTTTGCAAGTTACAGGAAAATAATACACTTCTATGATAACTAGTAGGGGCAAAATAATTATGGAGTTCACAAAATAGCTGCCAATTAAAAAAAAAAGGGATAGAGGTAGGCTTTGTGTTGACCTATTACATGGGAGATTCAAATTAGTAAAACATAATGTGAAACTCATTAAACGGGAAAGATTCTTAAATTTAGATTTATTCAGAGTGAATTTTGTGTATATTTGAAGTTGTGATAGAAAGATTAATTATGAATGGAACTTTAACTAGTATCTCTACCTATAAGAAACAGATAGTCTTAACTAATTCATATTGGGGCTTATATAAAATCCTAGAATAGCCATAATTTTGATTATTATGTGTATACAGTAATTGCTAATTTTTAAGACTTGAAATATATTTTAAAGTACTAAAGGATAAATTACCTTTTGTCTTGCCTTTGGCTATACTTAAGTTACTAAATTCGGCCCCTCTTATCCCATAGAGTAAGTTTAATCCTCAATTCTTAATTGAAGCACGTACTTGAAGTGTTGAGTCTTTTTACTCAAAGCTTATTCATATCATAGAAGTAATTGTGATGGACTCAAGTCTGGCTTCTCCGAAATTCTGCTTCCGTGTTATAGTAACAGAAGTGTGACTTCAATTTTCTCTTTTGAATTGTGAAATAATTGAGGACAGTTTTGAAAAGGAGTCAAGTGCTTGTTTTCTCTGAATAATCCCACAATTCTGTTTTTTGAGTGTAGATTCGTGAATGGTGTGTTTAATGCTGATGAGCAAATTGCATTTAAGCCAAAAATGTAAGAAGGGTTTGTAGATAAAAGAAATACAGTGGGTAAAAGCAGATAGAGCTAATTAATGTGGATCCATTCCAATGGAAAATTGTGGTTCTGGCAGTTATGAAAGGAAACATATGGATTAGAACTCAAAAATTCAAATGACAGAGATGAACCAAGATATTAAAATAAATAGCAACTATAAAGATAGAGGTATGTTGAGATGCATAACTAGTTAAAATTATTATACGAATTTTATTAAAATGTATATTACTCTCCATTTTTGAGCAAGTTATAGGTTTAAAATATTACTTATTTGGCAAATGAAAAGACTCGCATATTAAAAATATTATAATAGGAAAATCCAACTATAATTTCCTCATTATGTATAGTCTATTATTATTATTATTATTATTATCATTATTATTATTTATTTGAGAGAGAGAGAGCACCAGTAGGGGAGAAGGGCAGAGGGAGAAAGAGAGAGAATCTTAAGCAGGCTCCATTTTCAGCATGGAGGCCAACACAGGGTTCAGTCCCATGACCCTGGTCATGACCTAAGCTGAAATCAAGACTCAGACACCTGGGGCTCCTGGGTGGCTTAGTCGGTTAAGCGTCCGACTTTCGCTTAGGTCATGATCTCGCGGTTCGTGGGTTCGAGCCCCGCGTCGGGCTCTGTGCTGACTGCCAGCTCAGAGGCTGGAGCCTGTTTCAGTCTGTGACTCCCTCTCTCTCTGACCCTCCCCTGCTCACACTCTCTTTCTATCTCTCCTAGAAATAAAAAAAAAATAAAAAAATTAAAAAAAAAAAGAGACACTCAAGTGACTGAGCCACTCAGGCACACCTATGTATAGTATATTATTATTATTTTTTAAAAATTTTGTTTATTTTTGTGAGACACAGAGAGAGAGAGAGAGAGAGAGAGAGAGAGAGCCAGTGGAGGGGCAGAGAGAGGGGGCGACACAGAATCTGAAGCAGGCTCCAGGCTCTGAGCTGTCAGCACAGAGCCTGATGAGGTGCTTGAAATCACAAACCATGAAATCATGGTCTGAGCCAAAGTTGGACCCTTAACTCACTGAGTCCCCCAAGCGCCCCAGTATATGGTGGTTCTAAAACCATCTTAAACAATAAGTAGATACAGCCTTTTAAAGATGTTTCCTCATGTCTTTATGATAGAAATAAAACTTCATATTTCAAAAGTAAAGAATAAATAGATAAAAGTGAGAGAAATAGCATGTGGTATGTATCCATGCTTTGTTGCCTCCATTTTTTTGTGTATGAATATGGGTGTGATATTATTAACAAGATTGCGGTGAAAATACTCCTTTTGAGGTATAAGATATTAATCAGAAAATTGATTTGTTAAAAATCTTTGAATTCTTTGGTTTTCAGATGATTGGCAATCCACCAAAAATAGTAATTCAAATGAAATAGAAGGAATATACCAATGACTATAAAAGCTGACTTGAGACTGTCTTTATCATTACTGTATTATTAATACTTATCAGATTTTATTACATATTTCATTTTAATATGCATTCCTTATCAAAATAACATGGTCAAATTCTTGCGTTCACTTTCCCTAATCTTATGTTATACCATTTATCAAACTTTAGAGAAGAATCTTAGAGCAAATAAGCAACGGGGACAAAATGGCTGAACTTTACAGTCAACTGGTTGAGCATTTATTTGAATTAAACATTTAAATGTGGCTAATTAACTCATTAACCTTTGCATTAAAAATTCTATTTCACACTGTGTACTACACGGAAGTTCAGATGTGGGTCAGCTGTTACTTAATTAAATCTAAGGCCAAGATATTTTTCCAAAGATTCCTTATTAATTCATTTATTGCAAGACCATAAACATTAAAAACAATGTCTAGGCATATTTTACTATTATTTTATTATTAAATGAGTTTCATTTTCAATAATATACTTGTTTAATAATTTTACCAAAACACAAATCCTTTTCTACTAATGAAGAGGTATAATTATGAAAGCCTCTTGGTGTTCAAATGTAAGCATGATTAGGATAACAGATTCTTTATACCAGTTACACATTAAAATTTCAATTTTACACTCTTGTTTTTGTGAAACAATGTTAATTTTTAAATTAAATTCAAGAAAATTTAAGTGAAGGAATGATATTTCATGTAAACACAAGTATTTATAATTTAGAATTTTTCTTCAATATAATAAAATTGTATGTCTTATTATGATTACAATGTAATTATACAGTAAATAAAAACTATTCTCCTTCATTGTTTAAAAAGTAGAAGTATTGCCTCTTGACTTCTACCAAACCTCAAGATACATATCTATCTCAATATGTATCTACCCATCCACCCATTCATCCATCTATATATATAATATGTCTTAAGTATCTAGCTGCTTCTCAGAGTATCTTTTCCCAAGATTCCTCTAGCCATGTGACTCTATCTTTCAATAGTGAAATCACTTAGAATAATTTATTTTGTGATATAACATATTTTGTTATTTTTATTGAAACATATAACTTATTTTAAGGAAAATATTAGGAAGTATTTTCTAAATTTAGCAGATGAATGAATTCTGAAAAACATAGTTCCCTGATTAACAAATTTGACATAGAAAACTTGAGAACAATAATACTTACTAGCAGAAATAGACATATACAAGTCCCCTGTCATAGAAGATTTTTAAGTATACATATATAATCTATCCAAATTGCTTATTATTTAAAAATTTTATTTATTTATTTATTTTCGAGAGTGAAAGTGGGGGAGACAGGGTAGGAGCAGAGAGAGAGAGAGAGAGAGGATCTGAAGTGGGCTCTGTACTGACAGCAGTTAGCCCAATATAGAGCTCAAATCCACAACCCATGAGATCATGACCTGAGCCGAAGTCGGATGCTAAACCAACTGAGCCACCTGAGTGCCCCTAAATTGCTTAATTTTAATGAGTATATAATTTATGAAACCTGGTTGGATAAAGGATAAATGGAGTCAGTATTAGGTATTTTTTTCTTCGTTATTTTTTTATTGTAAAAGAAAAAAAAGCATCACAAAGTCTGAAAACAACTACATTATAAACAAGATATCTGCATAAAATCACATAACCTGATATAGGAAAAATAAATACTTTGGAAAATATTTCTAATGGCTTTGCATCCCAAAAGTTTTGAATTTTGGGTATATTTTATTTATACTTGGTTCTTTCTTTTACCCCTTGCATCATTAGTATAAAGTGTAGTGTTATGTATGATCTGGATTTTACACATCAACTTTTATCTTAACACAACTTGGTGGAGGTAGCAAGGTTATTTTTCAGACCCACTGTTCACTCTTTCAACAAAATAGAGTAAAAAAATTGAAGACTGAACTTACATGATGGCTTCCTTGACATCCTTGGGATGAAGCAGTAGAAGTGAAAGTTTACTGGGTAAATTTCAAGATATGAATTTAGACTATGGAGACATGGCCAAGGAAATAAAGAATGGAAAGCCTTAAAATAAATAAAAGTAAGTAAAATTTCTATTTCTTTGCTGTTCTTAGCATCCCCATTGAAAATCTATAAAGAAGAAAAAAAAACAATTTAAGAAAAAGTAAATATATTTCCAAAACTTTTTATATTTTTCTGAATACCTGATTAGATGTCTTAAGTGAAGAGTATACATGTGGCTGAGAGCCAGGACCAAGATATAGAATGCAGAGAATCTTCTATTAAGACATGAGCCTCTGGGCGCCTGGGTGGCTCAGTTGGTTAAGCATCCGACTTTGGCCCAGGTTCATGACCTCAAAGTTTGTGGGTTCAAGCCCTGTGTCAAGCTCTGTGCTGACAGCTAGCTCAAAGCCTGAAGACTGTTTCAGATTCTGTGTCTCCCTCTCTCTCTGACCTCCCTTGTTCATGCTGTCTCTCTTTCTCAGAAAGAAAAAAAAAAAAGGACATGGGTCTCAATGTACCGATTCCCATGCAGAAAGAGAGGGCATCTTAAAAGTCTCAAAGGCAGAACTTATAAGATAAGCAGATTCTTGGAGGTTATAGTAGAGAATTAGAAAACAATACTGAAGATGGTATTCTGTCATTTCATCCTTATTATATAAGGACATGATGCCAGTAACACAGATTGTGTAAATGAAAGATTGTGACTTACCCTTCTTATATGACATCCACCAAATCTCCCTTTCACACGGTCTTAATTGTAATCTTAAATTGGAACTTTTGGAATTGTTCAAGTCCTCCTTTGTAGTAAAATTATGCAATATATTATACCAGGAGGACAAGAAATCATTGGGTGAAGCATTTCTGATTCTCTCTAACCATTTTGGCAGCCTCATCTGTTTAGTATATCAGGTAATGAAGACTGACACAAGACTATAGGGATTAACAATAATTCCTCAACCACGTTAGTTATACCTGATATGATAAAGTCTACACAAAAAGTACCACAAAGGATGATTGGGAAACATAATGGATTTGGCAAGCATCTTTTCCCTTTCAATGCCAAAGTACAGCCAGACCTCCCTGGCTTCATGAAAATTAAAGTATTATGATACTAGTCCAGCTATCAAATGACTGCCTAAATATTTAATTAACTATAGTAAAAAAGCAAAATAATAAATAAAACCTGGTCAAGACATTTAGTTTTGTTTTAAGTAACTCACTTTTATCAGTGAGTTTTTTATTTTAAAGTTTAATATTTAAATAACTCAAATATTATCAGTGACACTATGTTCTCTAATATTTTTCTATTCATCCTTGACAGATTATTATAGTGTTTGGAATAATTTATTTTTTCCTTTTTTGTACTTAAATTTTAGTTAGTTAAGAAATAGTGCAATATTGATTTCAGGAGTAGAATTCAGTGATTCATCACTTATATACAACACCCAGCGTGCATCCCAAGTGTCCTCCTTAGTACACATCACCCTTCTAGCCCATCTCCCGCCCACCTCCTTCTGTTAACCCATATTTTGTTCTCTATAATTAAGTCTCTTATGGTTTGTTTCCCTCCCTTCTCTCTTTTCCCCTCCTTCCAATATGTTCATCTGTGTATTTCTGAAATTCCACATACGTGTGAAATCATATGGAATTTGTCTTTCATTGATTGGCTAATTTCACTTAGCATAATACATTCTAGCTCCATCCATGTTGTTGCAAATGGCAAGATTTCATTCTTTTTGATGACTGAGTGATATTCTATTTTATATATATATAATATATATACATATGTATATGTATATACACACTACATCTTCTTTATCTATTTATCCATGGATGGAGGGTTCTCTTTACAGTTTAGCTATTGTTGATAATGCTGCTATAAACATTGCACATGGTGCATGTACCCCTTTGAATCCGTGTTTTTGTATCCTTTGGGTAAAATACCTAATAGTGTAATTTCTGGATTACAGGGTAGTTCTATTTGTAGTTTCTTGAGGAACCTCTCCAGAGTGGCTACAATTCACATTTCCATGAACAGAGCAAGAGGGTTCCTCTTTCTCCACATCTTTGCTGACACTTGTTTCTTGTATTTAATTTTAGCCATTCTGACAGGTTTGATGGGGTATCTCATCATGGTTTTGATTTATATTTCCCTAATGTTGAGTGGTGTTGAGCCATCTTTTCATGTGTCTGTTAGCCACCTGGATGTCTTCTTTGGAAAAGTGTCTATTCATGTCTTCTGCTCATTTCTTAACTGGGTTATTTGTTTTGGGGGTGTTGAGTTTGGTAAGTTCTTATAGATTTTAGATACTAAATCTTTATCAGATAGGTCTTTCACAAATGTCTTCTATCATTCTGTAGTCTGCCTTTTACCTTTGTTGATTGTTTCCTTCACTGTGCAGAAACTTTTTATCTTGATGAGGTCCCATAATTCATGTTTGCTTTTGTTTCTCTTACAGTTGTCAACATGTCTAGTAAGAAGTTGCTCCAGCCGAGGTCAAAGAGGTTGCTGCCTGTGTCTCCTCTAGCACATTTTCGATATTTTGATTGTGAGTTTAAGATTCACTAAAAATTTGGGGCACCTGGGTGTCCCAACTCGGTTAAGCTTCCAACTTCAACTCAGGTCACGATCTCACGGTCTGTGGGTTCGAGCCCTGCATAGAGCTCTGTGCTGACTGCCAGAGCCTGGAGCCTGTTTTGGATTCTGTATCTCCCTCTCTCTCTGACCCTTCCCTGCTCATGCTGTCTCTCTCTCTCTCAGAAATAAATAAAATATTAAAAAAAAAATTTTTTTAGAAAGATTCACTAAAAATTAGCCACAGACAAGGTGAACATGGGTTTTCATGTCTAGACATTCTCTAGACCTTCATACATGGGTTCCCCATGTCCTATTTTGCCTTTTAAGATCCTCCTTTTCTCAATATGATCTCACTTTGATTTTCAGAGCTCCAGTAAATATGGTACAGTTGTTCTGGATCAGAAACTGCTAGCTCTCTCTTCCCTTTTCATAGAGAATCCGATGGCCCTTGGTGACATGAGAGCCATAAAATGGAAGGAGCCTGTCATCTTTGAACATCTACATGGAAGAATGCCATCTACCAGCCAGGAACCTTGAACTATTATTTGGGTCAGAAATAGATTCTGTTTTGTTATGGAAATGAAAACAAATTTTGATGCAGCAGCTGGTTGCAAATGGGTTCCTCCAATATCAACTACTTGATATTTGGAACTGGATTTGTTTTGGATTCTCATTTTGTGTTCAATATCTAGCAGGGTCATATTCCTTTCATTCTTTTGAACAAATATTGTGAAAAAATATAAATTCATTGTACACAAGCAAATATGTATTTGACTCCTATTATATTCAAATATCTAACATATTTTTTTCAAAAAATATACTGAATGTCTTTTCAAATATATATTACACATTTTCATTGCAAATAATCTTTTAGAATTTGTTTACTTGTGAAGTCAAAGCCCTGATTCTCCTGGGGATTAAGGAGCAATTCTTAGAAGTAAAAATGAGGGAAATTTGAGCTGTTCTAATCTAAAAGGAAACTTGTAAAAATTGCTGTGTTGTGAACTACGGTGTCATCGTTAGTTGTGGGTTTGTGGACACACTCATCATTTTTTCCTGCAGCCAAATTTCAGTAAAAAATAAAGCCATGTGTGAAACATCCAAACATGCAGTCTTCATTTTATTTTCCAGTGGTTTTTAAAGGTCTCATAAGTACAATAAAACCGTGGATTGAGAGTGACTTGTTCTGTGAGTGTTCCTCAGGATGAGCAAATATATATATATATTTTTAATGTTTTATTTATTTCTAGGAGAGAGACAGAGAGAGACAGCGTGAGCAGGGCAGGGTCAGAGAGAGAGGGAGACACAGACTCTGAAACAGGCTCCAGGCTCTGAGCTGGCAGTCAGCACAGAGCCGGACGCGGGGCTCGAACCCACGAACCGCGAGATCATGACTAAGCGAAAGTCGGACGCTTAACCAACTAAGCCACCCAGGCGCCCCAGGATGAGCAAATATTTCTAATAAACTTTAACTTGATAAAACAAGTGAGGCCTTGCAATACAAGTAGTACATGATCACAACTGAACCAATGGTTCTTCTCGCGTGCTCGATGTGGGCTTGTGGGTGATTGTTTCCTATGCTCAGATGCTTGGTCTCAGGCCACAGTGTTTGGTAGAAAGCAGTGATTCTTCAGAACATTGGAAGGTGCCCACAACTGGCACTAGTGTATTGTTTTGTTACTTTAGAGCACAGTCCTTTGCTTTTCCCTAAGAGGAAGTTTAGGAGTGCTTTGCTTCATTCTAGGTCAGGCTGCCTTCAGATATAGACGCCTTCCTTTGCTATCGCATTGTCAGTTAAATAAGTCAGTATATGACAAGAGTTTATGAATACCGTACTGTAGTCAACATCCGTGAGAACATATACAATGGCCCCCATGCAGAAAAGATTCCAGTGAGCAAATAGATAGCAGTGATTCCATTAGTGATAGTAAAAGTCATCCCATACAAGAACTCTTCTTTGTCTCCCTCACATCAGCCACAAATGATTTCAAAAGTAAGGGTTAATATGTTTATTTTTCTTTATATTTTGTATTTCCTTTATTATTTTGTATTATGTTACAGTATTGTAATCATTTTTATATGAATATTTTTGTGCTGTGGAATGAATCATCTGAGTTTCCATTATTTCTTATGGGGTAATTCAATTTGATATACATGTGCTTTGGATTACAAGCATGTTTCCAGAATGAATTTTGCTCACAAACCAAGGTTTAACTGTATTTCATATTTTTTTGCCTCTAAGTTTAGCAAGTATGTCTACAGATGTGGAACTCCAGTACTCACAGTGAAATTCTTTGATTCATGAATTCCACATTCTCCTTTTCTACTATTCTGCAAAAGGATTCTATCATTATCCTCCAGTTTTAAGTTTGATAAAAATGTTATTACTTCTATTATTATTTCAGGCATAAACATTATTTGTTTTGTCAAGGTGAAGTTGACAATTATCTGCAATAATACAATTATCTGCAAAGAATTCTATCATTCTTAAAGGATAAATCATTATTTGTCTAATCAAAACACAACATTGCCATTTTTTATCATATACTTTGCCATTTTTTTATCACATACTTATTTTTCCAATTTCTTTTCCAAACAAGGTAGATTTATTTGTGGTCAATGATGCATAAAGGAAAATCTATATGGGGTATTTTGGAAAAGATTAAGTTTATTATATAAGAAGGCAATTTCAAAGGGAAAAATAAGGATTATGGCTTCATTTTTTTTCTTTCCAGTTTAGCATATAGGAGTGACGGCATGATGTATGAATATAAAGAAGCATTCTTATGACATTGAGGAAATGAGTGGGAATAAAAAGCCAATAGCCTGAAGATTAAATAGCGATATTTAAAGACTTCTCCTATTTTGTTAAAGCCCACCTGTTCAAATCTGTTGTCAAGAAAAGTCTGTTAACTTGAAACGATAAGTGAAAGATACCTTATGGAAATCTGGAGCATATTATTTAAAAGACTTTTTCTATAATGTTCACTTATTCTAGGTGATTTAGGCGTGGTAAAATGTAAATAAGAGTTGTTCTTTATTAGGTGATTTAGGAAGAAAGGATAATCAGATTATTAGGTGACTTTGCTCTTAGATAACAGGTAAAAAATGAAAACGAATGAGAAGGAACAATATGCACCCATGTTATTCAGAACATGCACATGCTTAATTATTTTTCAACTGAAGAATATTCTTCTATCTTTGCTAATATTTCTTTTTTTTTAAAGCTTTTTTTTTTTTAATGTTTTATTTATTTCTAGGAGAGAGAGAGAGACAGCGTGAGCAGGGGAGGGTCAGAGAGAGAGGGAGTCACAGACTGAAACAGGCTCCAGGCTCTGAGCTGGCAGTCAGCACAGAGCCCGACGCGGGGCTCGAACCCACGAACCGCGAGATCGTGACCTAAGCGAAAGTCGGGCGCTTAACCGACTAAGGCGCCCCTATCTTTGCTAATATTTCCTAAAGATATTTGTGCTTATGTTTCCTAGATGTCCACGGTCAGAGGCGGGTTGCCAGCCATAAGAGGTCAGCTGTCAGATTCAATTTTGTTTCCTTTGTTATTATTATGTTTTTAATTAATTCACTTTGTTGACACTTTAGAGTTGCTGACTAGCCTAGGATCATCTACTTCAGTTTTTTGCTGTTGTTGTATTGGTAATCAAAGAATAAATACAGTTAGGACTCAAGCCACCACTTGAGTATTTGCTGACATAAGCCTAAAACATTCCTAACACATATATTCAGATATTTGGAGATTTAAAAAACAACAACAACAAAGAAAAACAGAAGGGAAAATCTGAACTGCATTGAGTCATGAAAATTAGTAATCAAATGTATAATGATCAAAAAATAATCTATTGAATACTTTGGCTATTATAACAATATAGTATCTCTTTAAACATAGAAACTTATAACACATCCTTTTTTTTTCCTAACTGAAGTACAGTTAATATACAGTGTTATATTAGTTTCAGGTGTGCAATATAGTGATTCAACAATTCTATACATTACTCTGTGCTCATGATGAGAAGTGTACTCTTTAATCCCAAGTGCCTGTTTCATCCATCACCACCACTCCCCTACTTTCCTACGAGTGACCATTAGTCTGTTCCCTACGGTTAAAAGTCTGTTAACTCTATTAGAATTAATTTTTAATGAAAATTAGTTTTGCGTTAGCTTCATATACTAAAATTTGAAAAATGCATCCTTAAAATTTCTTGGGAGTTTTTAGAAATAATAATTAGAAAAACAAAGGTAATTTTTTATTTTTGCTATATGTCATCTTCACATTAATCAACACTAAATATAAATTACATAGCATATTTAAAAATAAAATTAAGAGAAGAATATGCAAAGGGTTCACTTTTCTTCGATTGAAATACCTTAAATCATGTAAAGGTGTGTGTGTGTCCATGTGTGTTAAAAAAGAAAGAAGAAAGGAAAGACAAATTGAACTACTTAACTAATCAAAATTAGATAGTGGAAAAACTTGAATTTTCCAATAACTTTGCTAAAGTGTATCATAAAAATACATTTTGGGTATCTGTTTTGGGGACCTATGATTTTTTTCCACTTGCTATCCCATATTAAATGATCTGATATTATCCTTATATTTCTTCCTAACATGATTTTAGAAGATATAAATGCATTACTTCATCTCCACTTGTTTCATTCACTTATTCAATACGTTTTGAGCTTTGGTTTATAGTCCAGGCCCTTCTTTTAGCCAGTGAAGGTAAGAACAAGCAACAAAACAAACAAAACGTCTTGCTCACTAAGAGTTCATATTCCAGTGTAATGCCTTAATTGACCATTCACAAGTGGTATTTATTGCTTGAAATTTGTGTTGATATTGGAAGGCAATTGTGAATACAATACATATAAGGATAAAAAAAATATAAAGAATAAAATGTCCTATTATTCTATTATAATATTTGATTGTAAGGATCAGATTACAAAACAAAAACATTTTAGGATAATGTTTCTGGATTTATTTTGCTCAAAATTAGTTTAAGTACAAATGATTGGACCTACCCTTCCTACACATGATTTTTCATACTATGCTTATATGAATGATATCAAGGCAAATATCTAAGATAATTGAAATCAATGTAAGTGACTGTTTAAGAATCAATTTTTGTAAAACAAACTCTCTACAGAGTGGGACTTTATGGGGTAAACTGTATCTATTTAAGGAGAAGAAAATAATAATACAATACAACCTTAAAAGATTTCTGGACATCCTATGATTATGAGAATAAAACTTCATTCTTGGCCTGTTTATTCACAGTGTATGTATTGATTCTTTGCTGCTTCAATAAGATACCTAAGAGACCTATATGTCTACTATGAAACAATGAGCTTTCAAGGGTTGAATAAATATGCACATCAAAGACTAGAAAATTCAGTGCTTCAGAAGCATTAATAATTTATGTGAGGAATTACTGGATTATGTGTTTGAAAGGCCCAATTTGGGAAGTGATTGATTATGCAAGGTCTCAAAGAAATAGCTGAAGAAACAAGTATTCAGCAGAAGCAAAAATTTTATAGTCTTACAATTAGGAGGAAAGAAGAAAAGAGCAATTGTAAGATTTAAAGAAAGCATGTGGTAGCCTATTTCAATGGTGGCCGCCAATCAATCTCAGTTCCTGATGTTCATTCTCTTCTGCCTCCCCCTTTGGGTCTGGAATATTCCCGTTTTGGGCTAATGGAAAATTAGCAGGTATTATCCATGCAGTAGTTTCTGTGTTTTTTGCTGTTTTTTGTTTGTTTGTTTGTTTGTTTGTTTTCATTTTTGTTTTTAGAAAAGTGATTGCATATTGCCACTTATCCTCTTGGAATACTAGACCTTGGCTTTTTGGAGAGCTGCCCCCGGATTGCTGTTTTGGGGGAAGTGTACTTAAGATGTTTAATTGCATTTGGTCCTAATTTAGATGGTAAGATTCTGGACTTCTGGACTATCTAAATATCATAATTAGATGAGAACTTCATGGTTTTAGGACTGGCCACCCCCTCTCTCTCTCTCTCAAATAAATAAGCATTAAACAAACTTAATGACTTGACTTTTGACATTAGCACACTGAAGACAGGTAGAGGCTTGAAAAGTCTTGCCTACTTCCAGACATATGTAAGAAAATGAAACATGTTTCTACAGTTTATTATCATTATTATTATTTTATTATTTTTTTTTAGTGTTTATATCTGAAGGAGAGAGAGAGCACAAGCAGGGGAGGGGCAGAGATGGAGGAAAGCAGAGCATGAGTCAGGGAGGGGCAGAGAGCGAGGGAGACGCAGAAACAGAAGCAGGCTCCAGGCTCTGCACAGAGCCCAATGCAGGGCTCAAACTGACGAACCTTGAGATCATGACCTGAGCTGGACCGACTGAGCCACCCAGGCACCCCTCTAAAGTTTTTGAAAGTCATTTTTATTTCAGGTATATTTTTAAAAAGCATATCTAAAATATATGTAAAATAAAACAGGTAAATTGAAAGACAACTGGAAAAACACATAATAAAAAACTATAACCAAAATAAAATTGAGTAACTGTACTGATAGTAAATAACACAAGTAAACTTTATTTGGGAAATGTTTATCATTACATAATGGTAAGTTGTTTGGTTTACCACTGACCTTCTACATAAGTGTATAAACACTAATAACAAATTTTAAATATGTAAAGCAATACTTGAGCAAATTGTGAGAATAAATAATTAGTAAGGTAAAGAAGTAAAAAACACATTTAATTATAGAATATTAAACTACCCAAATCAAGGTATACTCAACACAGTAATTGCAATGATGAATAACTACAATAGTCTCCATTATATACGGAAACTTTGTTTTGAAAATTATACTACATTCTAGGTGCTAAAGCATAACAACAGATTTAAAAGAATTTGATGGAAGTGCCGTCAAGTTAGAACTCAATAATAAAATAATTAGAGAAAAAATGGTGTGGAAGAAATTAAACAATAAAAGAAAAACTCAAGAAAATGAAAAGGAAAAAATAATATAAATTAAATCATAAATAGGCCTCAGTACATGGTGAGAACATGAAAACAAAGGTGATTATTTTATGTTCACAGACGCTTAAGAGAAACTCAGTTAAGAAAGAGTCCTAAGTTTTTTTGTTTGTTTATGTAAGCTGTAACCTGTTCAGTTCTATAGAAAATACAGAGACAATTAAATGGATAGGTAAAACAGGTGAGCAAAAATGAAAGGGATTAGAAAATTGGTGGAGTAAAATAGGAAATAGAATTTTGTAATTGTTTTGCTACAAGTGATGTTCAAACAGTGTAAGAATGGGAATTTGGGTGGATAAGGACCCACGTGCAATCATTAGCACACCAGTAGTAATGACCTTGTAACTCTTAAGAGTCTTTGTCTTTCTGTGCATACACTATGCTGTGTTTGTGTACTATTGAGGAGCCTGAAATTAAGTCCTCCATTAAGAGCAACCTCGGGCTGCACGTAGCCAAGTTCCAGGAAAAGCTTCAGCTGAAGCCACCCGCAGGACCACCCTCAGATCAGCCAATCAGAAGAAATGTGTAACATTCCTGTGGTCTGAGTCAGGCCGGGAACTGCAGGTAGTTACTCTGTACAAACTAGCCGATCACTCATCGCTTGCCTAAACCCCACATAGGCCCTTTGAACTCACCTCATAATTGGTCATTTTCAAAAGATTCTCAAAGGTCATGATTGGGTCCCCCCAAAAGTAACGGACACCTCACAGACACTGAATGGTCAAAACTGTTACTATGGGTACTATACAATTATGATTGGTGCTTATGTGATGATGCGATAGGTACAAGGCATGCACTGTAACACCCCCATCCCTTACCCCATAAAAACCCTGCTAGCTATTTTTCGGGGCTTCTCCTTGCTGCCGCCGCGCTGGTAGGCGGGTGAGCCCCTGCTCAAGCTTATAATAAAGACCCTTATGTACTTGTATCGGTATCGGCTCCTTGGAGGTCTCAGGGGACTCGCGATTCGGGCACAACACTATGCTGTTCTTGGGCATGGATCTCTATCCATTTATGCTACACTGAGTTTATTGAGCTTTTTGGATATTTAGCTAAAATTTTTCAGCAAAACCAGGGCAGTGGTTAGCCATTATTTTTTCAAATATTTCCCCTACTTCTTTCTCTTTTTATTTCCTCTTTGGTACTCCCATTGTGTGTATTTTGATACACTTTATGACATCCCACATTTGTCTGGGGCTATGTTCATTTTTCTTCATTTTATTTTGTTTTCATATTGTATCATCTCTATCAATCTGTTTTCTGCTAGTTCAAATGTACCACTGAGTTCTTTAGTGAATTTGTCATTTCAGCTATTGAACATTTCAAGTCCCAAATTTCCATTTTATTCCTCATTACATCTATTACAATATATTCTCTATTTGATGAGAATATTCTCTATTGCATTATAATCATGTCTTCCTTTGCATCTTTAAGCATGGTTTTCTTTAGTTCTTTGAACAAATGTAAAATGACTAATTTGAAGTCTTTGTTAGATTCAGTATCAGGTCTCTCTCACATAGGGAGTTTGTGTTCCCTGCTGTTTTTCCTGTGGGTAGGTCATACTTTCCTGTTTCTCTGCATGTCTCATAATTAGTTTGTTATTGAGAAATGAGAATTAATGTGTTATAGTAAGTCTGGATACTAATTCCTCTCCCCCTTCTCTGAACATTTATTTTGTTGTTTGTTTGTGACTTGGCTAGGCTATTTTAGGGAAGATTACTCCCCTTGCAGTGTAAAGTATTTTCTGTAGTTTTACACAGGGCAATTTTGGAAGTGCAGAGTCCTTGGGATGTCAGTGGTTTTAGCAGTTCTCTTTTTGACTTCTTTTCCCCTGATTTCTCTGTTAAACTGTCCGCCTCATTTGCTATTACACTTTCTCATTTGGTAATAGGCTTCACTAATTCCTGGTTGATTGCTCTACTGTTTGAAATGATGCCCTAGGGCATCAATTCCTTAGCAGTCTGGTCCAATTACATTTGAGCAGGGGTAGTTTTTGAGCTCATTTCTTTGGAGTTTTGTTCTAAACCCAAAAGAACTCTTCTTAGCTGTATCTATTTCTGATTCTCTGTAGTAAACTGGATGGCTAATAGTTTACCTTGTTGCTCTTAATTAAGAAGAACATTTATTTTCAAGAACACCCATAATTTTTAACTTCCTCTCATTTTGTTTCAGTTACATTCAGTGTCCTCCAGGAGTGTCAGACTTGTCTTTTCTTATGGACTGCTTGTGCTAGCAAAATCTCTGAGTCAGTTCCTCTATATGCTAAGTGGGTTGATACCTTTGGTATTATGATTTATTCCCTGAGTGAACTAAGCCAAGGCAATTGGGGACCTTGCAATTTCAGCCTGTGTACTGGGGGAAAAAATCTCCATCCAATGGGTAGAGGGTGGATGCAGGAAAGAAGCCCCAGATTCTTGGCAATACTCACCAAAAATCTAGTCTCTCCTACTTAGAGTTGGAGGGGATGAGAAATACTGATTTCTGCCCCTTCCAGTGAGATACACTAAATTTTGAGTGAGAACTGATGGGAGAAGGATCCCATCTCTTTATCTACACCTGTAAGGAGTACAGCTTCTGTGTTTTGCTAAGCCGGTGTATGAAAGAAGCAGGTCATGGTTCAGATGCCACAGAATTTGTAGATTTTCGTGAATAAATGTTCCCTCAGTTGCTTTATGCCTTTAGGACAATTTCCAGGGACTAATTTAATTGGTTATTTTTAGTAGTCTTCACCAGCTTTGCTTGTTTGCTAGGGACCATAGATATGGAGTTTGTCAGGCTGCCGTCTGGGAAGCAGAACTCAGCCATTCTGGAAATCAAACTAAATAAATTTTCATTAAAATTAAAGAGATAGAAGATCCGTTGTTTTAACAAAAAGAAGGATCTCCAAGTTAATATCTTAAAGTTAACAGAAGACTAAAGTAACAAATAGTATATTTTAAGCATTTACTGAAGTATAAACTTGCCTGACTTTTCTTTATAGTAAAAATAATATAGGTATATGTAGATGAATCAATAGCACTAGCTCTTTAAGTCCTCTGGATAAATAAATGTGTATGACTATAATTGAATTAGTACATTGATCAATGTATTAATTTCTACCATGATTGCACATCCTTTTTATAAAAATATGCTTGTGTTCCAACTAAATCTTTGTGGTACTAGAAAACTTTAGTAATCTTAACAATTACATATGACACCTAATTGTGTAACTTTTCATTACTCATATTTGCCAATTTTGTAGTATCAGCAATTGAACTGGGTTATATGTCCATTGCTACCAGTGATAAAAATCTACTATACTATATCTCAAAAACCCTGTTATGAATGATGAAGTATTATTCATATTGGTAGATATATATTATACTATTATACAATTGAATGCCATGAAAACTCTCAGTGGTTTTTACATAGTGTTTATTCAAGAAACAGCTTTTATATATGCATTTCTGAGCATGCTCTGGAACTTACTCCAAAATAATTCCAATTATATTCAGTCTTTTGTTCTTAAATCATCCTCATGATCACCTTTGTGCATCCATCTGTTGTGATATATTGACTCAGTCTGTCTACTGAAATGTGATTGAGTTTATTCGGTTGGATATCAGAATGCCTGTAACAGTGTATTTACAGTTCATTTATTTCTGTGCTATCACTGTTTTGTGACTGACAGGTCCATGAACACATATAAAAAAGTAAATCAGAATTTTACCAAGTATTCTGCCCAAAGTACATTAGAGTTAGAAAATGCTTGGTGTTTGAACTACTATTTTCTTATAGGTTTTGGTGATATCAAATTTAAATTTAAATTTACACATATACACACAGGAAGAGTCATTCTATTCTTACTGTATATACACTCTTCTTGGATAATGGAAATAAAAAACAAAACCAAAAACAAATGAGTTGCAAGCTATGACAAAACTCCAAAGCACGATATAAGAAAAAGAGAAGAATTTGAATTTTCAGCCTTTAATAGAAACCACCATAAAGTACAACACTCAATATCCAAACAAATGTATTATAAGAAAAATATTAAAGTAACTATATGTAGATTTTATTATTGATATTATTAATATTACTTTTGCTATAGTTGGATTAGAATAAAAGACAAGAAAGTTTAAAGTAATAACATATATTTTTATGCTTGTAATTGTGATTAAAATGATGCTTAATAGCTAGAAGCCTTTGAACAAGTTTGATTTCATTTTCCTTATCAATAAAATGTGGGTAATAATGCCTATCTGGTGGGTTTTTTGTAGAGGTTCATATTAAGTAGTGCCTAACCATTTTCTTAAAAAGAATTTTTTCAAGTGTATTTATTTGAGAGACAGAGATTATTATTTTTATTATTTTTATTTTTTTAGTGTTTATTTATTTTTGAGAAAGAAAGAGAGCACAAGTGGGGAAGAGGCAGAGAGGGGATCCAAAGCCGGCTCCACACTGACAACAGAGCCTAATGTGGGGCTTGAACTCAAGAACTGTGAGATCATGACCTGAGCTGAAGTCAGATTCTCAACCAACAAAGCCACCCTGGCACCCATGCCACAGTCATTAACAAAACCCTTCCATTTTGTGCTTTGCAGAAGACAAGAAAAGGATGCTGTGGGAAGGAAGGTATAAAGGTTGATATAGATTTACTTGCACTGAAGTAAAAGAAAAAAATATTCAAGTTAAATTAATGCAGTGATGGTGTTTGTTATTTTCCCCTTGTCATCTTAATAATCTACATAGGCATTCCGATAAAACTGCTTTTTATTAAATATCTGTTATGTGCCAGTCACTGTTTCTATGTGGTGAAGATAAAAATAAAGTGTCTACCTTTCAGGATTCATAGCCTACAAGATATAAGAATACATATACAAATAATTAAAGCAACTAACTAGAATTTAAATAAGTTCATAAGATTATGAGTACTGATCTCTTTTGAGAAAGGTGAAAAATGCTACTTGAAAAAGGATCTTTGGATCAAATATTTAATGAGAGAAGCACTTTTTTGAATCAGGAGAAAGGGGCATTTTTATACAGGAATAACAGTGTGTACACAGTGTAAGCAACAAATTAAGCTGTTTGGCTATGAAGTAATTCAATTTATAAGTTCTTATTCTTTAGACAGCAACTGTGATGAATTAAGCTAAAATTGTTCAATTTTGTATTCCACAACGAATTTTGTCAATCAAAAATATACTTTCTGGTTTAAAAAATATCAAAGTTCCTAAAACAGGAAATGAAAAACAAATTCTTCTTTAGTGACACATTCAATACATAACTTTCAAAGTCATCAAGCTATATATGCAGCCATATAACTAATAGTGATGTATACAAACAACCCTGATTCCTCATAAAACTATTCTTCAAAAATCATGTAAGTTCAGTAAACTCCAAATGTATGTTCATGTTGTGTAAAAAAATAGGTAAATTTCTGAGTTGTACATGTGTTTGTCCCACACTTTTGTTAAAAACAGGTTATTGTGTAATTGTTTAATCTTACGTCATTTGAATGAACTAAAAAGTGTTCTTTCAATTCATTTCAGTCTAGTTTATGATCAGCCTTCTAATTTTCTATTACTAATCAGTCTAGAGATAAAAATCAAGGTTTCTAAAAAACGTAAATACGAAGCACTGTCTTCCTTGCACAGCTCCCACCAGTGAAATAAATATTTAGAAAGTTCTACATTAATTCACTAGTGAAATGTCGTGTCATTGCACTGAAGACTTAATATTTGAACATTAATCTTAAACTGTTTAAATTAATAGAATAAAATGCAAATTTCTCTAATCTGTTGAATTCTGTGGTATGTGAATGCACTCCAAAGAATACTTTGAAGTCTCTTTGTTATTTTTACAAACGAGATACAATAAAGAAGTTCCCTAAAGATGTGAGCAAAGTGCATAGTGCATATGTAAACCCATTTATTAATGTAAGATAAATTCTGCATAATTTTTACAACATATTCTCTATATGCATCCTTATGTTTAAATATTCTTTATGGCATTTGATTTTCCACTAATCTTTATACTTTTTGGAATAATATTAAATTTTAAAAATATAAATGGAAATTTTCAGCTGTTAGACTTTTCCTTAATCTTTAAATCTGCTAGTACCCTTATTCAAAAGTTCAAGTATATTCAATGTATATAGTTTGCCAGTAGTGCTACTTGTTACAAATAAGGTAAAAACTGTCTAAATGCATGAAGAATACTCAACACTATTAATATACTAAACCTGTTTCATCAGTACTTTCACTGAAGAAAATAGAGAGGACCTACTTGTTTCCTACTCCTTCCTTCAAAGGAATATTTATATTACCAGTCCATCGAAGTTTCAAAATGTTTCCTGAGGTTTACTAGGTTCAAATATAACTAAAGACATCAATCTAAGGGTTTCTAGGATAAAGAGAGAGAGAGAGAGAGAGAGAGAGAGAGAGAGAGAGAGAATCATAGCCCTAAATGAAATTATCAGTTTTTGGGATCTTAAATAGGATATATTTTAAATGCTATCTTAATTTGTTATAATAGAAGAAGAGAAAACAATCTAGATGACACTGTGAGCTAAACTTCTCCTTCATGAAACAAGAGAAATGGATAATTTAAAACTTGAATTAAAAAAATCATTTTACAGATGAAAATATACACAACTAATTACACAATTAGTTAATGGTAAAACTAGCTAGCAGATGTGACCCTTAAAATAAAATAGCCTGTTATTTTATCAGTAAATGAGTTTACTTGGGAAACAGCAAAAGAATTACAAATCAGGACATGCAGACAATGGCAAACCATAGGCACGTCTAGACAACAAAGGAAAATAACTTTATAAAGAAAAAGGAGGAACTTGGGAAGGGCTGCTCTGAACAAGAATCTACTGAGGAAAGCACGGGTTCAGCATGGTGATACTTTCTCACTGGCAGAGCTGTAGTGGTCTCTCAGTGTCTAGGCTGTTCCCAGGCAAGGTGAAAATATCCCTATCCCCAGATGAGGCACTGTGAAGTTCATCCTGCCCAGGAATGTGAAGTAAGCTGAGATGGGAGTTTGTGCATGAGTTTTCCCTCTTCTTCAGGGCTTCCCTACTCCATTATAAATGAGGTTTCTCTTTATTAATTTTCACAGAGACAATAGCATAGTTTTAGAAGTTAAATAGTAATCAGATCAAAGAAAAGTAATATTCATAATACAGGCTCTGAATCATTCTGGTTTCCACGGTAAATCTTCTCAATCTAATGGGATTAGATTTAATTTTTAAATATGAATCACCACAGAAGCAAAACTCTGATAATTATATCTTTATAACCACCAGGTCTATGTTCCCAGTAGTGTCACTAGAGTAGATATCTAATCAGCCCTTTTCTGAATCTAAATTTTGATTTTAAACACATGAACTAGAAGAAGGAAAAAATATATAAGAACTCAAAGAACAAGTTTAAACAGGCTAAATGTTCAGGAGCAAAATAAGTGACCTGGTTTTTTGATCAATGGAGGAAACTCCTGTGCTGACAAAAGAGGCTACAGATTTCTGTAGAAGTAGAAATTCTGTAAAATTGGTATCATTCCTTTTCAGCTTTTAGAAGTCTTTTTCAGGTAAGAAATAAATTGAGTTAAAATCATTATTGTCAGAACACTGTTTCAAAAAAGTGAGTGAATGTTGCATTCTCAGCTGTGCCACCGACTCTAAAGCTTGTTATAACAACCAAGTTTGCCCAATTCTGTCATTTAAATGTTGCCATTAGGTTGTGATAGATGGAAAAGAATTTTCAAATTGTGTTCAGTTCCCTGCTAGCTTTCCCCTCACTCAGTTTTCTATTTACCCAGATCAGCATATCCAGAGACTTTTGTACAGATATTTATTTCATTCTCCTTAGTAATTACAATCTTACTCTGTCTCATGTGCTCTTAGTGTTGGCATTTCACAGTTTGAATAAAAGCCAATGCTATAATTGTAAATACAATGCTAGCATGCATGCAACATTCTGTAGAGTTGACTGAAGCATAAAATTATGAGGCACAATGCAATATGTAGCTCTGAGGCACAATGCAATATATAGCTATATTTAAAACTATAGATTTTAGCCTGGGTAGGCTGTCATATGATTTCAGTACAAACTTTCTGTTCCATATCTAAACTAGGACTTGATTGTCAAGAATCAGGAGCTTATATTGAACAAAATCATAAGAATATAACAACAAAGAAATAGACTTCATTTTCATGTTTATATGGATTTTCTTATATTGGCTTTGTGATAGAAATTTTTACAGTGTAAAAAATGAAAATTTATGATCAAATGATGCTTAATGTTCTTTTTATGATTTTACTATATATAATGCCAGTCATAATCAACTATTGTACTAGGAGTCAATCAATTATAGTACCCTTTTCAAGTCCTAACTAATAACTTTACTATATAAAATCTGCAATAATGCAATATATGTATTTTTAATAAAATACCATGATGCAAACCTGAACATGAAAATTGTCAATATAGCTGTGGAGAAAGAGGTTTTAAGCAGACCAAATAAAGTCCTATGTAAGTGTGCAATATGAATATTAACTAATGCTTTAATTACCCTGATAAAAATAATTAAAGCACTAATGCAGTTAAAATAATGTTGAATTCCTAGCATACAACAAAATATTAAAATCCAGGGGTTTACTATTTAAAACAGTGAACGTAGGGGTGCCTGGATGGCTCAGTTGGTTAATGTGTACAATTCTTGATTTTGGTTCAGGTCGTGATCTCATAGTTGGTGAGTTTAAATCCCTGGTCGGGCTGTGCACTGACAGTGTGGAGCCTGCTTCAGATTCTCTCTCTCCCCTCCTGCCCTGCTCGTGCACTCTCTCAATCTGAAAATAAATAAACTTAAAAAAAAAAGAAAGAAAAAAGAAAACAGTAAAAGTATCCTAATTAAATCCTATATAAGCAAGATACAGACCTAAAGATTTATGAAAACAAGGATTAAAAGTACACATATCAGGGAGAAAAGTACAATCACCACTACGTGGACAGAACCCATGGATAAACTAAAAGAAAGACCATGAGACTGAACTGACATGGTACACAGAACTGAGTTTGAACAAGGTTTTCTCAGTCTGACTGTTTAATGTTCTCTCTCTTAGTTGCTTTACTTGGGAGAAAACATAAGTGTGCTGGAAAGAACACCATATGGACTAATATGGCTTTCCCCTTTAGACGATGCCATTCCCCTTTTCCCCAGTCATCGAACTAATCTGAATTATACAAGCAGTCACTAAAACAAATGTGACTATATTAAAAAAATTTTTTTAATGTTTTATTTATTTCTAGGAGAGAGAGAGAGAGAGAGAGAGAGAGAGAGACAGTGTGAGCAGGGGAGGGTCAGAGAGAGGGAGTCACAGACTCTGAAGCAGGCTCCAGGCTCTGAGCTGGCAGTCAGCACAGAGCCCGACGCGGGGCTCGAACCCACGAACCGCGAGATCATGACCTAAGCAAAAGTCGGACGCTTAACCGACTAAGCCACCCAGGCACACCGTAATGTGACTATATTAATAAAAGTATTTTCATCTCGATAAAGTAAACCGTGTTGTAAAATAAACTCTGTGAAACACTTGCTTTAGTATTTTCACTTTTACAATGTATTAATACAAATAAGATAATTTTGAACTAAATATATTTTTAAATCTACAAAAAATTATGCATGATGATCGCATTTTATCTGATTAGAAATATCATTTTCCTCTAAAGTCTAATGTGTATATACACATTATACACATTATATATATGTATATACATATATATGTACATGTGTATGCATGTGTTTATATCCATATATATGACTTAAGGGATTGAAGTCAATAAGAATTATCGAAACAAAAATGTAACTAGAACATTTTAAAGACTTTTTATCATTCCTACTTTTAAAGAAAATTTTAGAACAAGTGCTTTCAGTATTTGCTTTTGTTATGACTGTATTTTTCTAACATTTTTGTCTGATAATATGTCCTTCGACATAAGTCCAAATTCTACTAATTAAGATTCAACTTAGTATCTTGTCTTTTGTGGTCTTCTGCTGTTTTTTGACCCTTCATGATTTCTTTTTTCTTGGAAGTTCCTCCAAGTACTCAAAGCTTTTGCTTGCATGCAGTCTTATATTACTGTCATAGTTTTGGGTACGTTCAGCATTTTTAATAGCCATTTGTGAAAAACGACTATCTCAAGATTCTTAACATGACTCATGGTCTTGAAAAGGCCATTCAAAATATTCACTTTCCTCATGCTCCAGCAGATTTTTTTTAAGTTCTTTGAAAAGTTTACCGTTATCCAGGGAGCAAAAGAAATAGCTTTGGTTACCTTTTAAAGAGTTATCAGCTAAGATTACAGTGTTCCCGCTCATCAATTTGCTTTCCCACACTGATCTCTGACTTGAAATTTTCAGGCTGTCTTGAAGGTCAAGTAACAAAATAGCACAATTCATTATAGGGAACATCGCTCCTGCCCTTTCGTTTGGAGGACCCTGCTGTTCCATAGGTATGACAGCAAAAGGAGGGGCAGGAAGGCTCCATCTGCTTTTGACCTTTGTAAGCTTCATTTTAGTAGAAGCAAGGATTAATGTAGAGAAATGTCTCTTCTTTTGAAAACATCTTGTTAAAATTTCACAGTTCAAAAAGGTGTCCAAATGTTCTATTTAAAGAACTTTAGTTTCAAAATTAAAAAAAAAAGATACTTTATACATTCATTAAAGGCCTGAATTATTAGAAGTTTAACAACTCTTCTCTCTCATGGAAACACTGGACTTAATATGTTCTTTTATATCCTGTTGTCAAGAAGCACTGTCTTTATGACAGGACTTCAATCAGCATGAAGTTAAGTGTGACTATCCTCCATCTCTTTTTATAGAAAGAATTAATTGTGTTTTACATCTCTTAAGTGACAATTATTCTGATGGATTCCTCTCACAATTTTTGTCCTCTGCAGGCTCAGCTGGGTGACAATTGATGTTCTTTCTACAGCATCAAAATCTGACCTATAAGAACCTGACCTGAACTGGCATATGAGCAAGAAATGAAATTTCATTTTATGTGAATCATTATATATTTTGACTCTCTTTGTTTTATCACAATAGTGTACTCTAGCTAATTTGCTCTAATAAATTGGGTTAGCACAATGTTTTAACCTAGGAAATAGAAACATTACTCATTCAAATATGAAAGTTAGCTCTTATAGTGTTTATGGTTTTAGAATTAAAGTCTAACAGCTAAAAGCTCATATTTTATAGATCAATCTTGATAATTCCCTAATACAAAATTATATTCACAATCACTCCATTAATATGCAAGCAGAATTTGCCTGAACAATTTGCTGCAATGTTTATCATAAAAAGAATGGAATCTTTAGTCTATTGACATCTTAGAGTACGTAACAATATCTTGAGCATAAGTGGCTCAGAAGTTGCACTACAATTCTTTTTGTTCTTCCTAAAAGAAAACTGGACAGATTCTTCAAAATTAGAAATCCTAGTGTCTTTCCCTTGTTTTACCCTATAATCCCATTTCTGAAATTCCAAGATGCTGAAACTAATATCAAAACCATTCTCAAATATTATATACTTGAAAAAAGGATTTTTCTCAAAGGCAGCTATATATCTATCTGAAAAATCATAAAGTGGTAACAAAGATAATATAACTATCAAAGGAATCTGTTGTATGTAAGTGATGATTCGCTGAATTCTATTCCCAAAACAAATATTGCACTGCATGTTAACTAATTAGAATTTAAATAAAAATTTGAAAAGAAAAAAAATAGAATATATGGGGGCAACTGGCTGGCTCAGTCTGTAGAACATGTGACTCTTGATCTCCATATTTTAAGTTCAAGCATTATGTTGGATGTAGAGATTACTTAAAAATAAAATATAAAATAAAATTATAAAAATATAGACTCATATTTAATCATATAAATCGCTGTGATAATACTAGGTACAATAATTTTGAAAAAAACATAAATATGTATACATAATAGTAAGTATGGTTTATCTTTTAAAAAAATAAAAGAAACTGGCCCTAACTTTAATTTTTAAAGTATAATATAAAAAAGTTATCACAAATGAGATTCAATGATGAATCTAGAATTCAATACTGACTCATTGTTTTTAGAGAATCATTATTCTGCCAAGATGTAAAACCAACAACAAAAACATGAAGTAATTTCAAATCTGTAAATTAAAAGAAAGTATGAAATGTTTCTTAATTTAACATAACATCAGTTGGGCAACCCAACTAAACAAGAACCTGTAGCAAGCAAAATAAATCTAACACATTACTTTATACCTTTACATTGGACTTCCATTTTCTTTTGGTAGAGAAAATGCCTAGATTTGACATTAATCCACAACTCAGTTGAATTAAATGGGGGAAGGAAAGGAATCAGGTAGGAAATGCATATATTCAGTAGAATTAAGGTGTGAGGACATAAACAGGAAGCTACTGTTATTTGAAGAAATTATGAATGTGTATATGTGCGGTATATCTGTGTGCAGGAATAAATTAAATAACAAAATCTGATTCTATGGCTCTAACAAAATCATGAGCCATTTTTTTGCCAGTCTGTCATTTATAAGATTTAGAAGAATTAGGCTGTGCTGCTGACAGCTATATAACAATCACATAGAAAGAGAAATGTAAACAGAGGAATTTATAAGCAATATGTAAAATATAGGAGTCTACGGTGGAAAAAATGGAAATCGAGTATATACAGAATAAGAAAATGATGAACAGGGGCACCTGGGTGGCTCAGTTGGTTAAGCGTCCGACTTCAGCTCAAGTCATGATCTCACAGTTCGTGGGTTCACGCCCTGCATCGGGTTCTGTGCTGACAGCTAAGTGCCTGGAGACTGCTTCAGATTCTGTGTCTCCCTCCCTGTCTCACCCTCCCTGCTCATGCTGTCTCTCTCAAAAATAAATAGAACATTAAAAAAAAGAAAATGATGAACAAAAACAAATTACCTAAATAATATGCCTTACAAGAGAAGAGGAAGAACATACAATTTCATCATTTTCATAATGATAAAATCAATATATATGCATCATTCCTGGATTTACAAATATATAATTATAAACTCAGTTTACATCTGGTTAAGACTCAGAGAAAGACTAGAGTGACTAATAAAACTTGTTTTCTTGCTCTTAAATATCTGTGAAAACATCCATTTTAAAATTATATTCATTTTTTATATTCTCCTGGAAATCACCCAAAAGAAAACAGCAAAATGAGAAACACAAATAAAATATAAAATTCAAAAAAATCAAATCCCATAACAGGAGGAGAGGTTATTTCTAAAACCTTTTGAAAGTCAAGAAATTTGTGTAGAAGAAGGTAGATCAGCATATCCCATAGCTGCAGAGCCCAAAAAAAAACTTACACAACACACTTCATCAAATAAGTAGCACACTCTGAAGTGTAAGCAACAATCTTCATATTGAAATAATTCATAATGAAATAATTCATAATGAAATAATTCATAATGAAATAATTCATAATGAAATAATTCATAATGAAAAAGTGCAAAGACTGGCCGTGAGACTTTGCAGGGTTGGTAGTTTGAAGGAACACACGGGCTATTTATGCATCTAGGATGAGAATATTATGTCTCAGCAAGGGGGAGGACAGATATTTTGGGTTATGAGTGGCCCTGTGCTTATTAACTTGACTAGCTGGAGATATCTCATTCACACTTGAACAACCCTAAAATATGAGGAAGATTCTGGGAATATGAACCTGGATTCCACCCCAAGAAGAATTAACTGATTCAAAAAAAGAGAAATAATTCTAAAGTAAAAATAATAGACTTATACAAAGTAAATGTAAGGAAATAGGACAAAAATAAAGAAAAAGAAAGAAAACTCGCCAAAGGAAAAATAAACTACTCTCCACAAAAATACTGCTGTGGAACTCCTTAGAGTCATCACCAAAATATAACAGTTAATTATAAAACTATTGAAGTCATCAGCTTAATAACACAAGAGCATTATACATTTTTCCATAAGAAATGGAAAAGAGGAAATAAAACTAGAGCTGTTAAAATTCAAAAATGAAAAATTTTAAATGTCTTACAAAAATAAAGGCTATAGAGGTGCCTGGGTGGCTCAGTCAGTTAAGTGTCCGACTTGGGCTCATGGTTCGTGGGTTTGAGCACCGTCAGGCTCTGTGCTGACAGAGAGCTCAGAGCCTGGAGCCTATCTTTAGATTCTGTATGTATCTCCCTCTCTCTCTGACCCTCCTCTGCTCACACTATCCTTCTCTCTCAAAAATAAATAAAACATTAAAAAAAACCCTCAAAAATAAAGGCTATATTGGAAGGAGAACAAATGTAATAAACACAGCTAAAAATTACAATAAGAAAAAAAAACAAAGAACAAGACTAAAAACTAAGCAAAAGAAAGGATAAAAAAACATTGAACAAAATACAAAAACCAAAATAAACAATAATTTTTTAAACAAGATCCAATACATTCTTACCTTCTATCTCCTAATTGGTCCAATCAAAATGGAAAAAAAAAATATTTAGAGATTCAACTAACAGAAAAACCTTTCAGATATAAAATAACACTTCAATTTATTTCTATAAAGAGAACAATATAATCTAGAAGTTAAACTAATAGTATCCACTATAAAATAAACCCTGGTAAGTTAACTGAATTTCAAATTCCATATATATGAATACTTTGGGCAGCTAGAAAAAAAATTGATTCATCTATCAGGTGAAAGAATAGGCTGACCTTCAACTTTCCACAGCAATACTCAATGTTATAATGATTGTGAAAAACCACCTATACAATCTTCAAGGAAAGAAAGTGTGACCTAATAAATTTATAGCTAGCCAAACTACCATTCAAACATGAATGAAACAGGGACAAGGGAGCAATATTTTTGAAGTTACACGAAACCAGAGTTCTTAGGTAGTTCATTTAAACTGTAAGTTCATTTTGAAGAAATTCTTAGAAAACATATATCATCCATGAAGAGAAAAATGGCAAGTGAGCAGTCAAGGGGCACTGAATCTATTTAACTGCTTTGTTGAGTAAGGACTAAAAGAAAAAGGGATACTACAGTTACAGAATATAAGTAACTTTTGAGAACAGTGATGAAATATTAAAAAAAAATGTGAGATACTCCAAGTATGCTGATTTCAAAATTTTTAATAGCTGGAATAGGTATATATCATTTAAGTATACAAAATATATTTGAAAGCATAAATGTAAATCACATTAATAGCAAACTTTAACAAAACTAGAAAGCAGAAAGGATGGAAATGAAAAATCTCACAGATAAAAGAAAAATAATAATTATATTCTTTTCAAAATCTATTTTATTGTATCTTTTAAAGTTTGGCCTAAATATGCAAGTAACACCCATTCAAAAGGAAGAAAATAATGAATGCATGAACAAATAATAATCAGCTAATTAGATAACTAAATAAAATTCCTTAAATGCTCTGGAAAATAGTGTATGACAAAGATTTCTATATAGTCAAACAGATCTTGAAACCAACTATCACAACACTTACATAATCTACATGCTACTGGCTATCTTTAAGCAACAGTCAAGTTGTGGATAATTGAAATGCACTAACATAATGCACAAAGGAAATGAGGTATTGCTATAAGGATACCTGAATTCATCCACTTACTTTGATTACCTATGTATTTATATTAAGATAACATTTTATTTCAGTGCTTGATGAAATATTTGTCATAATTTTAAAATTTTGCTTTATTGCTGATACTTATTAAACTTTTATGAACTCTGTATATATGAATTTGTTTAAACTAATTGTACTTTTCTCCTTGATTTACACAAATAAAGTAATGCTTTCTTAAAACATATGCTATGCTCACTCTCAGTATATACATGATAAGATGTACTTGGATTTCTTTCTATATCACCAAAATTTTGCTAGTACACTGGCATGTCACAGAAAGCTCTCTTATGTGTCAGCAACATGGGAATTGTTTAGCTTGGTTGTTTTTCTTATAGAATCATTAATATAGACTGGACTTCTATTTCTGAAAATGAACTCCACACAATTAATATACCAAAATGGATCTTAAAATAGAAAATGACTTGTTAAACATTTCAAAGTCAAACACTGTATACTTTTATATTAAAAATGTTCTTTTTTAGAGGTTTTTTTCTTCAAACTTTGTTTTGGCTAAGACTTTTAAAATTACAAATGCTGTGAATTTTCAAATAAAAATATCTACTTCTTTGCCAGTAATTCCCTCACAATGAATATTGTCAGAAGTTTTTCCTCCACGAGCTTTTGTGCTGCTTACCAAATTGAGAGTCATCAATATTGAAGTTGTCCAATTATGCAATTTAATGCATAGGAATTGAAGAGCTTATAATGGTAATTTCTAGGGGTACAGGGATAAGAGTTTACATGACACCTCCAGGATCAAAGTTTTAATATGTTATAAATATTTAGCCATTATTGTCAAGTTCTAATATCCCACAAGAAAATTGTCTATATAACATGTCATAATTATATATCTATATAAAACTGCTTTCTTCTGTAGTCACAACAGGAAATGATACTATTATTTCATTGACCCTTTTACGAAAGAGCTATCATGAAATACATATAGTTCTAAATCACATACTGTAAATAACCTTGATGCTTTAGGGTAAAATCAAGAATGTAAATTCCATAAGCAAGAAATATTAGCTGTTTTGTTCATTGTCTGTATCCCTAAATAGTGTCCAATAACCGAATGTGTAGTGATGCAATATATGTTTATTGAATAAACAAGAAAACTTCCTGAGCTCTTGAGAAAATGGGACTCAAGAAAGGCTAAAGCACTATTAAGTCAAATCCTTATAAAGCTTTATAGATGGAACATTTGGTTTTCATTACAAACCAAATAATTATAAACATACTCAAATGAAATATTTCCAAAGGCAAATTTTTGGCCAATTTTACTGTATTTATATTCATAAAAATGAATAAACGTTAGTAAAATGTCAGTTTAGTAAATGTAATTATGCTTACCTGAGATAATAATAATTAACATTAATTTTATAATTATTTTATGGAAAAAAGCCTCTAAATATTTTAAGTTAATTTTTAAACATTTTTTAATGTTTACTTATTTTTGAGAGGAGTGGGGAGAAGTAGAGAAAGAGAGGGAGACACAGAATCCAAAACAGGCTCCAGACTCTCAGCTGTCAGTAAAGAGCCCTATGCACGGCTCTAACCCACAGACTGTGAGATCATGACCCGAGCCGAAGTTGTATGTTTAACCAACTGAGCCACCCAGGTGCTCCAGTTAATTTTTAATATCGTTGTATACTTCCACAAAATACATTTTTAAATAAAATGTCTAATATTTTATTTTTAAAAAAATTTTAATGCCTATTTATTTTTTGAGAGAGAAGGAAACAGAGCACAAGCAGGGGAGGGGCAAAGAGAGAGGGAGACACAGAATCCAAAACAAGCTATCAGCACAGAGCCCAACAAAGGGCTCAAATTCAGGAACCTTGAGATCATGACCTCTGCCAAAGTCATACACTTCACTGACTGAGCCACCCAAGTGCTCCATTAAATGTCTATTGTTTTAGACCATACATTGTTCATTTCTTAATTTGTTTAAAAATAAAACCAGCATTTTTGGAATCTATATGCTATTTATGTTCAGTTTCTTTTGTCTTTAGTTTTAAAATTCCCATCAAACACTGTTTTTAACTTAAGTAAGTGTAGTTTTTCATGTATGTTTAGCACATCTGGCACAGTCTACATTCCATCTAGGGATCCCAGTAACTGATTACGACCTTTTTTCCCCTTTAGTTAGCATAAAATGAAGGTTGCTCTCTGTGATATGTTGTTCATTGTATTTTGATACATACATCGATTTACCATTACAGTACCATAGAGAACCATTCCTTCACCTTACATTTCCTTGGTGTTTCCCTTTTGTAGTCAACTACTACCCTCTGCCCCAACCTGAGGACCACTGAACTGTTTCCCATATAATATGATTCTATAACATATGTTTACTTGAGTCTATTTCCTCTCACTTAACAAAATGCACAGATGATTCATTCATACTGTTGTTTGAATCCATAGATTATTCTATTTTATTGTTGGGCAAAATTCCATTGTATGGATGTACCAGTTTGTTTGGATACTCATCTGTAAAAATCATCTTGATTATTTTGAGGTTTTGGCAATTATCAATAAACCTTCTAAAATTTCATATACAAGTTCATTGAACATTTTAAATTCACTAGTGTAATTTAGTGTACTAAATACGTACTAGTGTACGTAGCAGCCAAATTGCTGGCTTGTGCGTTAAGTTTACTTAATAAGAAATTGTCGAACTATTTCCTGAAGTGACTACCATTTTTCACTAGCAATAAATGAGCACGTCTATTGCTCCATATCCATGCCATCCATGCCAGCATTTACTATCATCATAATATTTCAAAAAAGCTCAGAACCCACTGCCTACAGTAGCTAATAAGATTCAGTAATACTCTTAATGTACTCGGGGTGACCAATACATGACAGTTTTGAATGGTTTGCAGCCTTTCAGAAGTAAGAGATTTACTTCCTAGGTATACTTCATCTCCTAGATAGTGCACTTAATTTTGACAAAATATTAATTTCTGAATATTTTCCCATCTAAAACATGGAGAAGATAGATGGAATCTATCTTATACTTCAGCTCAATTTTTAGAAAATAGCAAAAGATCACTTTAATATTACAAAATAAAAGAACAGCAGAAAACTTCAAATTCCTTAGTGATCAAAGTTAAAGTTCCTTAAAATGATATATCCTGGTTAAGGGACTGTAAAAACTATTCTGGTACCTCAATAAACTACTCAGACATAACTGCCCAAGTACACTGTTAATATTTGGGGGTGGGGGAACAGGACTATTAGATATGAAAAAGAAATCATACAAAACAGAACACAGCTATGCCTATAGTATCAATTTTTAAATAATTTTTTATTTATAATTAAATTTTATTAAATTTTATTAAATTTTGCTTTGGTCTCACAGAGAAACAAAGAAGGACTATTTTATTTAAAGGACTGTTTGAGTTTGGAGGGATCTGGATCAATCAGCAGACAGGAGAAGAGGATCAAAAAGAGGGATAGGAATATGATGCAATGGTGGCACTTAAAGTAGATGAATAAAGGTGGTTAGGCTGAAGTTGAGAAGGACTCCAAAAATACAAAATTTAACATTTTTTCATACCTGGCATTTATCTTAGACAAAGAATTTACTCAGGATTTAATTTTGCTTTCTGAGTTTTTTTCATAAATTCCCCATATTAATCAAATAATGGAGACCATTCCATGTTTGAAATTCTGTTCTCCTTTCAGTGACTTAGGCGGCTCTTAGATGGACAATTTTGTGCATAAGAAAGTTCCCTAGAGTGGCCACTGTAATTCTAAAGCCTACTAGGAAGGATCATGCCATTTGAAAAATTAAGTGCATTCACAAAACCATTATAATGAAAGTACACATAAGAGAATTCTGGGAAGGAAGAAGTATGGAATTAACCTGAGACAAATCCAGAAGAGGATGGTAAATATTATTTAGATATCCTGGTTGTGAATTCATGCCTCAGGTCCCCAACCTAAAAGCTATCTTTCAGTAGGTAGAAAGAAGAGAGAAAATATTTTTCCGACAACTAGAGTCTCATTGATAAAATAAGACTGAGGATTATTCTCCTAATGTCTTAAAAAATCCAAGGCAAAGTTCTCCTATAGAAAATAAGTCTAAAAAGATTTTTTATTCATTAGTCCTTCAGTCTGGATGAAGACAAGGGAAAATTTGAACCCAGGGTTGACCTCGTGGAAAACTATCTTTTATACATTCTCAAGAAAGAAAGGAAGCGCAGAGACAGAGTCATTAGTAACACAGCAAACTCCACCAAAGATATTTTAAATCTGTCCATAATCAAAGAATCCCTTAAAAGAAATATCCTCATTTATTGGAAAGAAAATAGAGGGTGTGGTGGAGAGAAATTGGAAGTCAGACTCACTCCTGCACTTAACCCACCATGGCAAACCGTACCTTCACAAACAGAGAGACACCTGTGGAAGGAGGCTCAAGGGACTCAATGGATCACATAGCTTCTGAGTAAGTTTACTGAGTCGGAATACTGAGGCAATTACAACTAGATCTTGACGGGTTCTCTAGGACTATTGATGTTCCCATAAATAACACCATAAAATCCAGTTGCCCAAGTAAAAGTGAATTCATTTATCTTATTAATGTATTCATCTTAATGATATCTCCAATCTGACAAGTCAGAGAAAAGATATTATACGTTGGGTTTGGGGCCCAGGATAATGTGAATTAAAGCATGGCATTCCAGTTATGGGGATATTAGAATTACTTACGAAATAATAGTTTTGTATTATTGGATACAGCTAAGCAAAAAACATTCCATTTGTGCTGATGATCAAACTATGTGTTAGGACAAATTGGTTTACAAGAATTTACTGGTACAAACAGTGACATTCTATGGACACAGGGATTAAGAAACAATGTCAGACCTCAGTTTTTACCACATGGCTGGAAGCAACTAAACCAGGGGTTAAGTTGCACCAAACAAACAAACAAATGAGGTTGGAATGTTAAACAGGCTACAGTTCATAAGGGGTCTTAACAGGGTACAGTGAGACATTTAGATTTTTTCTAATTGTAATGAGAAGTCATTAGGGAGATGTCAATATGATCAATCATTTTGCAAGGAAGAATACACTGGAAAATCTTTAAGGTAAAATCTGGAGACTAAACTAATCTAGAATAATGCATATATATGAATAATTAGGTTTAGGTCTGCTTAATTTTGAGGCTTTCTGGACAGCTGCTTTCACACTTATGACTGCCTCAGGCTCCTTGTTAGCAAGATGTTTTACAATTTATCAAATACTTAATTGTTGTACTTAAGATGGTCCTCTCTCAGTGCTGAGGTTCCTGATTCTCAGTTTTTGTAATACTTAAGTTTCTTCCCTCTGTGCCCATTTCAAGTATATGCAATTACCAAACTACATTATAATCAGATACTAAATTTTACTTTATTCAAATTTTCTTGTTTCTATACATAAAACTTATCACTAAGAAAATTAAGGAGCTCTGAATAGCATCTTAACTTATTTTCAAAAAAATAATGTAGACAGTAAAGAGAAAATAAAGCACTGTGTGACTCTAGCCTGTTTACACTTAAAAAATGCACTGGTCTGTTAAGGAACAGTTGTAGAAAATAACTCTGAAAATAGAAATGTACAAAATGTCTAATTTTTCTTTCATTTGCTAGTTTAAATTACTCTGAAGATTAAAACCACAGAAAAAATTGTGTCCTAATTATCTGGCAGTATAAAATTTCCATTTGTCCAAATGGAAAGAAGAGTGGTCAATAATATATGTCAATATTGATACAAAAATTACATAATTTATTCATTTAAACAAAATGGCTAAAACTCTAAACATCTATTTATTTACAAATATTTGATAGTTTTTACATAGTACCTTCAATTGAGAGTCAGAATGTTGGGAGCATTTGTAAAATTTCTGTTCAGTGGGTAACTTTTAAGAAAGGAAAAAGAATCTGTAAAATTTAATTTTTTGAAACTTTAACTATAGTAGCAACAATGATAAAATCTAATATCCTAGTTTCTTATATTGAAGATTCTTAGAGTATTCCTCAGCTTTTATTTGAAATGTGATTACAATGCATCATAAAAATAAGAAAACTCCACAATGTTCTGAGAGAAGTCTCTTGCTTTTCTTTGCCACTCTATTTTTTTTGTCTGAACAGTATTTATTTATACACCACTTTTCAAAAAGGATTTGAAGGGAGAAGATAAGACATTCAAAAAGTTGAATAAACATAAATAAAAAAAATAAAATGATGAAAAGTAGCCAAATTGTTCATTTCAATGTCTAATATAGTTTTTATAAATGAGCATTAAATTTAGTTCTGGCTTTGTGTTATATAGAAGGAGATACACTATTAAAACAATATTAAAGAAAAAAATATAATCTTAAAAATTCACAGTGGTCTGGCAACTCCCATGATTTTTTTTTTTTTTTTTTTTTTATTTCTAGGAGAGAGAGAGAGAGACAGCGTGAGCAGGGGAGGGTCAGAGAGAGAGGGAGTCACAGACTGAAACAGGCTCCAGGCTCTGAGCTGGCAGTCAGCACAGAGCCCGACGCGGGGCTTGAACCCACGAACCGCGAGATCATGACCTAAGCGAAAGTCAGACGCTTAACCGACTAAGCCACCCAGGCGCCCCCCCATGATTTTTTTAAAATAGTTTCTTGTCAAGTTGGTTTCCATAGAACACCCAGTGCTCATCCCAAGTGCCCTCTTCCATGCCCATCACCCCCATTCCCCTCCCCCTCATACCCATCAGTCCTCAGTTTGTTCTCAACATTCAAAAGTCTCTCATGGTTTGCCTCCCTCCCTCTACCTCCATTTTCCCCCTTCTTCTCCCTCACAGTCCTCCGTTAAGTTCCTCCTAATCCTTATACGTGCAAACATATGGTAGCTGTCCTTCTCTACCTGACTTATTTCACTCAGCATAACACCCTCTAGGTCCATCCGTGTTGCCACACATGGCCAGATCTTTCTCATTGTAATATTCCATTGTATAGATAAACCACATCTTCTTGATCCATTCGTCTGTTGATGGACACTTAGGCTCTTTCCATGTTTTGGCTATTGTTGAACATGCTGCTATAAACATTGGGGTACATGTGCCCCTAATGCATCAGCACTCCTGTATCCCTTGGATAAACTCCTAGCAGTGCTATTGCTGGGTCATAGGGGAGTTCTATTGTTAGTTTTTTGAGGAGCCTCCACACTGTTTTTGAGAGGGACTGCACCAGTTTACATTCCCACCAACAGTGTAGGAGGGTGCCCATTTCTCCACATCCTCGCCAGCATCTTGCGTTCTCTGATTTGCTCATTTTAGCCACTCTGACTGGTGTGAGGTGGTATCTCAGTGTGGTTCTGATTTGTATTTCCCTGATGATGAGGGATGCTGAGCATAGTTTCATGTGTCTGTTGGCCATCTGGATGTCCTCTTTGAAAAGTGTCTGTTCATAGCTTCTGCCCATTTCTTCACTGGATTATTTGTTTTTCGGGTGCAGTTTGGTGAGTTCCTTATAGATTTTTGGATACTAGCCCTTTATCTGATATGTCATTTGCAACCATCTTTTCCCATTCCATCGGTTGCCTATTAGTTTTACTGATTGTTTCCTTTGCCATGCAGAAGCTTTTTATCTTGATTAGATCCCAATAGTTCATTTTTGATCTTGATTCCCTTGCCTTCGGGGATGTGTCAAGTAAGAAATTACTGCGGTTGAGGTCAAGGAGGTTGTTTCCTGTTTTCTCCTCTAGGGGTTTGATGGTTTCCTGTATCACATTCAGGTCCTGTATCCATTTTGAGTTTATTTTTGTGTATGGTGTTAGAAAATGATCTAGTTTCATTCTTCTGCATGTTGCTGTCCAGTTCTCTCAGCACCTTCTGTTAAAGAGGCTGTCTTTTTTCCACTGGATACTCTTTCCTGCTTTGTCAAAGATTAGTTGGCCACCCATTTGTGGGTCCAATTCTGAGTTCTCTATTCTGTTCCATTGGTCTATGTGTCTGTTTTTGTGCCAATACCATACTGTCTTGATGATGACAGCTTTGTAGTAGGGGCTAAAGTCTAGGATGGTGATGCCTCCTGTTTTGGGTTTCTTCTTCAATATTACTTTGGCTATTCGGGGTCTTTTATGGTTCCATACAAATTTTAGGATAGTTTGTTCTAGCTTTGAAAAGAATGCTGGTGCAATTTTGATAGGGACAGCACTGAATCCTAGATTGCTTTGGGTAGTAATGACATTTTAACAATATTTATACAGAGAATTATTTTAATTTAGTAAATTTGTAAGTGATTTCAGTAAAATATGGTTATATCAGAAAATATTTTATACTTATATACAGAATATAATATGTTCTACCTTTGAGTTTTAATCATAAATTTTAAAATCCCAGTTCACCAAAATATTAACATTTCACAATATTAATAAAGACATGACAGGATTAAAACATCATTTATTTAGCTGTTTGTACTAAACTCTTAAAAGTTATTCTGTGCCTGCTTACAGGACACATGGCCATGTAGTCATCACATACATGGATAACTAAATCAATCAATAAACTCTCTGAGCTATGAAATAACAACCAACACCAAATAAATGCAAACAATGGTAAGATAATATTATGAAAAATTATATGCCAACAAACTGGACACCTAATATAAATGGATAAATTTCTAGAAATATAAAAACTACTAAAACTGAAACAGAAAGAAATAGAAAACCTGAACAGACCAATAACCAGCAAAGAAATTGAGTCATTAATCAAAATACTCCCAACAAACAAAAGTCCAGGACCAGATGGTTTCACAGGAAAATTCTATCAGATATTAAGGAAGAATTAATATCTATTCTTCTTAAACTATTCTAAAAAATAGAAAAGGAAGAAAAACGTACAAATGCATTCTATGAGGCCAGCATTACACTGATACAAAAGCCAGATAAAGACACTAAAAAAGAAAATTATAGACCAATATCCCTGATGACCATAAATGCAAAATTCCTCAACAAAATACTAGCAAATGGACTTAAATGACACATTAGAAAAATCACCCACCACATCAAGTAGGATTTATTTCTGGGTTGCAAAGGTGGTTAAATATTCACAAATCAATGTGATACATCACATCCATAAAAAAAGGTAAGAATTGTATGATTATTTCAATAGACATGTGGGAAAAATGCTTTGACTAAGTATAGAACTTATTATACACACATATACATTTGTGAATATGAGTAAATCTAGAGAAATTTGAATATGATTGGTGGGTTATATCAATTCCAATATCCTGGTAGAGACATTAAGTTGCACAATCTCAGTTGGAGGACAAAATGTATGAGGGATCTCTCTGCATCATTTCTTACTACCTTATGTGAATTTACAGTTGTCTAAATAATAATTTCAACTTTTAAAAGTCTAAAGACTGAGACGTGAGAAAAGACACTGGGAGACAAAGTACTCAGAGCGGGAACAAAGAAGACGTTGGGTCTTAGGCATCAGATCATTTGTTTGATAGGCAGAAGCAAGAATGCGCAATACTCACTTGACCATTACAGTTGGTATTCACCATTATAGATATTCTCCACTACTGTTTGGATGAGGCCATGAACTCCTCTTGGAAGTCTGATTCTTCTTTGCCTTATTTATCTTTTTACTCAATTTAGCACTGTAACGTGCATACAATTCCTGATAAGGAAGTGTTTGCTGATTAATGTGTGATATAATCAATAAGTATAGTGATACAGGATAATATGCAAATTGTTATACAATAGAAAATGGTGGAGTATCTTTTATGGTTAGGCAAGTTAATAGGAGTAAAATGAATGTAAACAAAAAATTGAAGATTTGTGAAAATGCTGAAAATTAATTTGAATTATAAGTCTGATTGATGTAGAGATTTCCATTGGACATTTTTTAAAAAGGGATATTATACACCTCTCTGTATACATCCACAGAAAGAATAAATTCCACACGGTTAGACTTGGTTGCCCCAGGTTTTTGTCTAAATTTACAGCTTTACCATCTATACCATTGTGTTGGACCCTGGAGGCATTTTTTTCAATCCTCTTTCTCTCTTACCAAATATATCAAATTGGTCTACAATCTCTTCTTGATATCATTTTCAAATTATTTCTTTATCTCCATCCCTCCTGTCACTATTCTAATTCCGTTCTCATTATACCTCTCACCTAAACTGTAGCAACTGTCTCCAGACTGGTATGCCTATAGGTAATCAGCACAGCTTCAAATCCATCTATTATACTGCCAAACGAATGTTTTCTAAAACACAGATCCGACCAAAAATGCAACCGTTCAGAGAGCTTCAATAGCATTTCCTCTCTTATGAAAATGTGTCAAGCAATTTATGGAAGTATTAATTTTGTGTTAACTTGGCCTCTATCACTCAAGTATTAAGGCTATACCTTATCTTAACTGTATGCTAAAAACTGTCATTTGCTTGGCATGCCATGGCATCCCCCAAGAAAACATGACTTGATTTTATGATTATACTAGTATTGAGTACTGTCTCACATATATCATTGTATTCTTCCAATTTGATCTCAAATTAAATTTTGTTTCTTTCAAAATTCATTTTCTTTGTTTTTATATTCCTTTATTCATATATTCCTTCTATATAGCACAATACAGTTTAACTCTTTTCTTATTTAAGTATTTATTTATTTATTTTTTATAGTTTGTCAAGTTGGTTTCCATACAATACCCAGTGCTCATCCTAACAAGTGCCCTCCTCCATACCTATCACCCATTTTTCCCTCTCCCTCACTCCATCAACCCTCACTTTGTTCTCAGTATTGAAAAGTCTCTTATGGTTTGCCTGCCTCCCTCTCCTTAACTATTTTTCCCCTTCCCCTACTCCATAGTTCTCTGTTAACTTTCTTCTGTTCCACAATAAGTGAAAACATATGGTGTCTATCTTTCTCTGCCTGACTTATTTCACTAGCATAACACCCTTGAGTTCCATTCACATTGCTACAAATGGCCAGATTTCATTCTTTCTCATTGCCATGCAGATAAACCCACATCTTCTTGATCCATTTGTCTGATAGACATTTAGGTTGTTTCCATGATTTGGTTATTGTTGAAAGTGCTGCTATGAACACGGGGTACACGTGCCTCTATGCATCCGCACTCCATACTGTATCCCCTGGGTACATTGCTAGCAGTGCTACTGCTGGGTCATAGGGGAGTTTGATACTATCAAACTTAAAGTTTTAAACAAATAAAAAATATCAGAAGGCTTAATGACTTAATTAGTGCAAGCACTAAACATATACGGCATTCTTTAAATGTATCAAGCGTTATTCCAGGGGCAAGGCAAAAGCACTTAAAAGCAAACAAACAATGGGGCACCTGGGTGGCTCAGTTGGTTAAGCTTCTGACTTCTGCTCAGGTCATGATCTCAGTTTGTGGGTTCAAGCTCTGCGTCGGGCTCTGTGCTGACAGCTAGCTCAGAGCCTAGAGTCTGTTTCAGATTCTGTATCTCCCTCTCCCTCTGACCCTCCCCTGCTCATGCTGTCTCTCTCAGAAATAAATAAAATATTTTTTAAAAAAGTAAACAAACAAAAAAACCCCAAAATTCCATTCACTGTGGAGCTTACATTCTAGATGATTGCGGGCTCAGAATCTGTTCTTCAAATATGTCACAACTGGTAAGATTTTTTAAAATCATTACCTTGCTTCATAAATATCTCACTGAAATATACACACACATGATTTCTCAAAACAGATATTTAAAGTATTAATGCTAAAGATTGATAGCAATATCTTTAAAATTATTATTTATAAATCCAAAAATTGTAATCCATTCTTCGGTGCCTAAGATAATTTAATTGCAAAGTAAAAGTGCTTATATTAATTAAGTTGCATGATACATGAAAGTTAATTAGCACTAATATAATGAAAAATTAGGATACATTTTATATTTTAATAGCACTGTCAATTTGTTCTGTTAAAAATGACAGCTCCCCTCTTTTAAAATTAACATGTATGAATGGGATAAGATATTTCAAATTTTCTTAAACTGATTTGATCTGTATTTCTAACCAATATGTATTTTTCTGCTAGATTTTTCTACATATTTTTCTATTATTCACTTTTATAACATTTTTATTAACCAAAAATTAAACATTTCACTTCAATCCACAACAGAATAAGATGTATCTATTTCTATTTTTGTAAAGTTGACATATGTATATATATCACTTTTTGTCAGTTTAAGGTATACAATGTTTCAATTTGATGTATTTAGGTGGTGCAAGATGATTGCCATCATAGTGCTAGTAACACCTCCATCATGTCACATAATTATTTCATTTTGTGGTAAGAAAATTTAAGAATTGGTTTCTTAGCAACTTTAAAGTATGCAGTAAAGTATTGTTAGGTATAATCTCAATCTTATGCATGAGGCCTCCACAACTTACTCATTTTCTAACTCCCAAGTTTGTATCTTTTGGTCAGCATCTCCCATATTGCCTAAGAGCCCAGCCCATGGTAACTACCACTCTATTATCTGTTTCCACAAGTATTCATTTGTCGACCAATATTTACGTTGTTTTCATATCTTGGCTATTGTGAATAATGCTACAACAAATATATTCACCACAGATATCTCTTTGATATCCTGTTGTCATTTTCTTTGGGTATATAGTCAGAGATATGATTTCTGGAACATGTGGTGGTTCTCTTTTTAATTTCTGAGGAACCTCTATGCTGTTTCCATAGTGGCTGAACAGATCTACATTCTGATAAAAACAATGTGATTTTCTAAACATAGTATTTTGTTAATTGACATTAATTCCAATATAGAAAATGCAAGTGTAAATAAAAACAACATTGATACAAAGGAATTCAAATTTGGTAATGAGAGATAAGATAGTAGAAGACATAGAAGAGCTAATATATTTAATAAAATATTAAGAAAAAAGAAAACTTCATTATATTAATAAAATAGAAAAATCTAATATAGTCTTTGTGGTTTCTTATTTATATAATTTTTATGAAATTGCATAATATACTCATATTTTCATTTATGTCCACCAGTAATATATTGCTTTAGGGCTCACTTGGTAAAATGAGATAATTAGTATCTCTACTTTTTCACAAAATCTTCTTTCTACCTTCCAATTTTTAGCAGCTAATGCTTTTACATTATAGACATTTAGACTCTGGTGATTAAGTTTTCATTGCTTCCACACGAGTGTCTATTTTCTGCCGTCTATTGTGAAAACTATATAAAATGGGGAATGTCAAAGTTTCACAAATATGAACCTTTAATGATACTGTCAATGACTCAAGCCCTTTTATACTATATCAACAGTAAGTATTTGCATATTTTCCTGTGTTTCTAGGGCTTTGATATGCTTCTGATTAATGGATAGATTAAAACCAAATTACAGTTTAGTCCAGTGCTAAAATATTAAGTTTTACATGATTAAATGTCTGCTTCAATTTTATACCCATTATCAGTATTGGAATTTAAGGGTTTCTTTAAAAAAAAAAATGTTTGTTTTTGAGAGAGAGAGAAAGCAAGAAGGAGAAGGGCAAAGAGAGAGAGAGAGAGGCAGAGGATCTGAAGCAGGCTCCAAGCTGAGACTGGGGATTTCGATATAAGACTCGAAACCACTGTTGTGAGTTCATGACCTGAGCCAAAGTAGGTTGCTTAATTGACTGAGCCACCAAGGTGCCCTATTAGAATTTAAGGATTTCAAAACCAAAACTATTCTTTCAGACTAACATTGGCTATTATTAGAGATCCCTTTCATTCATATATCACATTAATGATAATTATGACTATTAAATAATTAGAAAAAACTTAAAAAGGAAAAGGAAATCTAGCATCAAACTTATCCGCATATCTAGCAATATGATATTATCATATGGGAGAAAGTAATACTACACAGTTACTAATAACTTCAGTTCATGAATGAATTTATTTGTTCATGAATAAAAAGGGGTGGGAGAGATACAAAAGATCACAGTGGTCTAACATTCAAAACACCCGCTAGGGTCATGCCGTGTACTTTTCTAAATAACTTCAACATTAGGAAAGCTACAGAAGATTGGTTCTCCCAAAAAGTTGCTGCTAAGACAGCTAACCATAATGAGCACAGAATCTTCAGGGATATTAAGGGGAATTACTTATCCAGTTGATCAAATGCACCAGCATAAATGAAAGTAGCTTAAAATCTGAATGGTAATTCCACATAAGACCAAAGTAAAATTTATCCAGAAAGACTTTTTCATCTTTAAATATATAAAGTAACTTTGAAGTAGAATAACGTTTCTAAAGCTTTAAACAGAATAATTTTACAGAAAGAAAAATGACGTATGAATCCTGAATTACAGAAAGGTTACAATGGAATCTTTCCAGCATCTATAGAAAATCGTGGCCAAAAATTTTTTAAAAAGTGAAAAAAAAAAGAGAGAATACATCCTTGGTAGCCATGAAAAGAGAAAATTATGGAAAATGAAATAGTTTCCTATGGGGACTGACGAATGCACAATTTTGAATCCATGCTGTTTCCTAGATATTAAAACTAAATATAGAACATGTGCCCTACTGCATCAGAGATAATATATCACAGTGTGAAGTTTCAAGATGATTATGTGTATTCAGCTGTTTTTTTTTTCTTCTGGATATTGCTATTCCTTTGCTTTTTTCATTATCTGAGAGCATGAAAGGCTGTTTTTAAGGAACTGCCAAAAAAAAAAAAAAAAGTAAAGCCATCCAGGTGTCACAATAATGAAATGTGCAGCAAAGTAAAAATCCCATATTGGCAAGTGGGTTGCTTTTCAGACCCAGGACTGATTATGTTGTTGGATGACTAAATACTCCAGGGTAGTTCACTCCAGCAGGGGAGGGGGAGGGCAGTCCAAATCTCTCATGAGCCAGTTCAGCCATATGATATCATTTCTGCCTGATTTAAGACAAACTAATAACCCAAACCCTTACTCTGAGTTAAAGTAATACAGATACAGCAGACAGGAAAGGGAAGTAAGGTGTTACAGGTAAATACATTTAAGGAAAATGAATAGCGAAGAATTACTTGGTGTAACAAAAATATTACTATGCTGTGTCAGGAAACCTTCAACTACTCCAAACAGCATTATGAAAATATTTAAAACTAAATGTTTGTTTCCTCTATGACTTGTAAAATGACAGAATATTCTCTATACTGACTTAACAAGGGGAAATAAAAAAATGGTCCAAGTGTTTAATGATAATATAACCAATTATTTTTATGTAAAATGAATGCATAAAAGGCAATTTAGAAATGGAATCACGATACTAATTAACTTTCAAATAACACACTCTTAAGAGTAGTTTCTTAACTCCAGCACACATATCGAAGCCAGGAATTTTAGATTTCCATGATCATGGACAGAAGCTTATTATTAATGTGTTTTTCATTTTCTCAGTCTTGTCCATGAAATAGAATGCAAGGCTCATGCTGTGACTCTGCAATATTGTTCCCTGCAAGAAATGATTTTGTTCTGCCTCAGAGGCAATATGTTTTTATGCTTAATTTTGCCCTGGGTAACCACAATGCTTGTTTATGTCCTTAAAATGCCTTTTAAAGAAATTGATTTCCATGAATCATCAATAAATCCTGCTTCCACAATCTAATTCTCTCAGTTATGAGAAGAAAAAAAATTTACATTTTCTTGTTCTATCACGTTTATTAATCATGATTAAGCAGCAGTATTAATCACGTGGGGAGATATACAAATATATCTCTCTTCATATTTCAGCATTACTTTAATTATATGCTTTTATTTAAAGTTTTGTCTCTAGCTTCAAATCAGTTTAGCTCTAAGTATAAAGAAATTACATTTACAGCATAATAAAGTTATGAAACCAAATTTTTTCTTTTCAACAAATACAGAATAAAACAAAGCTGTTTCCAAAAGAATAGAAGAAAGGGTTGGCTCCAGCAGCTGACAGGAGAACTAAAAATAAAATCCATTGCCTTAATTAATGGTTTAAAACATTGTTATATTAATTTTCATAGTTCACAAAAGAGTGGGGCAATAGAGACAAAATCTGTATCTCAAAGTAAATGATGTAATAAGGTTGTCAAAATCTGCATTAGAGAGGTACCGTGAAGTAATGTTGCCCATGTCCAAGTAGAAAAAAATTAGATATTTAGCAATAATTAAAAAGGCAGAATGATGAAGAAGTTCTAGATCAAAAGTTTCCTTCTATTTGAAGGAAAGAAAATAATCTGAACATGAATAGAATGAAAAAATAGGATGAAAAACAAAACAGCTATTTTCTTATTTTTAAAATGTGTCCAGTGTTCATCAGAATTAAATGCTTTCAGATACTTTACTATTTTGTCAAAAATGTATATGCTCTTAAAAATTAGATATGTAACCAGAGACCATTCATTTTTAACATCCCACTAAGCATTATTATTCCTTGTTCTCACAAAAAGCAATAAACATATACACATTGATGTAATTAATCTGCCTAAAAAAGATAAGTGCTGTTTTGTAAACTGCCTTTATAATTTATCAAACTTGCCATGGTCATTTTCCAACAGATATTTTCCTGCATCACTATTTATATTGCTTCAGTAATACTCAAAAGGATATGTTTATGTTTTTTCTTACCAACCTACTGATGAGCAATGCATTTTCCCCAGTTTTGCTATTAAAATAGCAAAATAAATAGAACAATGATTTAATATTTACCAGAGAATTGACTTTGACCTCTTGACTGACTTCTATAGTCATGCTTGTAGCCTTGACACAACAAATAACAATGAGCTTTCCAAAATTTCAATTTCTAACATCACACTCACGGACGACCATATTATATGCTTCTAGCAAATGTACTCCAGTATTCTGGCTACAATAATATTTTATCCCCATCAAGATTTAAAACCCATTGATCTAACTTTTCATGGTGTTCCACCACAGGTATTCCTTACTTCCAGTGTTTTAACTCTATGAGCAATCACCATGGAAACTGGCTTGCATTTGACTGTGTTCTCTTAAGTACTTAGACTTCTTTGGTGAATCTACAATGCTGGTTAAATCCAATTCTCCTGCTTTTCCAAGCCTCCATCCATGAAGCTGAACATGGTTGGAGAAGACAGAAACCCATTCCCATTTGTCTCAGTTGATATTCATGATAGAAGCCAGAAACAAGTTCATCATACTGTCTGATATTACTCTCAGTCTATTTTCTTTCCTCTTCTCATAGGCAACGTTTTTCTCTTTTAACCTTAAAAATCTCCTCTTACCATCTACGGCTAAAGAGCAGGGTGCTCCCTTCATCTGGAAAATTGAAACAATCAGGAAAGATGTTCCACAAACTTCTACCACATCAATACTTTAGATCATCAGGGCCATGTACCCATCTCTTCTCCAATTACTGTGACCTTATTGTTTAAACTCTACCTTTAAAACAGACTTCTCCTTTTCATTACTCAAGGGCCCTGCTCCTACAATTTGATCTGCTCCCTCCTTTCTTCACTCTACAAAAAGCAACAACAAAAAACAAACCAAAACCACCACCATCACCACTACATTGCCCGATTTTTCTTCCTGACAATACAGTAAAATTCTTTACTTGCTATCTGTAATTCTGTAGTTGCTAACTCTGATTTTTCTTCCCCAATTCTCTTACCCGAGTCGAGTTTCTTCCTCATCACTATTTTTAAGTGGCTCTTGTCAAAGCTGCTGCTGATCCACAAATTGCAGGAATTTCACAACCCTTAACTACTTGTCCCAGGAATTACTTTTTTTGCTTAAATATATATATATATATATATATGATATATATTATATTATGTTAGATTAGATTATATTATATGAATATAGTAATTACAGCTTCCAGGATCCTAGTCAACTGACTTTTCTCCTTCCCTTTTGGAAACAGTTTATCAGTGTATTTTTCAGTTTTTTTCATTATCCCACTTTTTAATGTTAATGTTTTACCCAGACTCTTTTCTATATATACTTATTCCAGAGGTGATTTTAACCAGCATTATGATTTTGACATAATTCACATGCTAATGACTTACATACATATATATCTTCAGGCCAGATCCCTCCTCTAAACTCTATAAAGATTACATTTAACTGCCTACTTCAATGCCTAATATACACTACATACAAACATTGAACTCTTAAGATTCCAGTCTCCCAATCCAATTCCTCCTAGAGTCATTGCAGCTGAGTTAATGCCAACTACATGGTTCCAGTTGCTTAGACCAAAATGTCATCTTCCATCCTCTTTCATTCTCTACATCTACCGTAAATCTAGTAAATCCAGATGACAATATCCTATAAAATGTATATGAAATTTGACCATTTTTATTCTGCATACTGCTCTTATTCTCTTCTAAAAAATTTCAATGTTTAAAAAAAATCTAACGCTTATTTATTTTGAAGAAGAGAGAGCGCATAAGCAGGGGAGGGGCAGAGAGAGAGGAAGACAGAATCTGAAGCAGGCTCCAGGCTCTGAGCTATCAAGATAGAGCCCAACGTGGGCCTCAAACTCACGAGCTGTGAGATTATGACCTGATCTGAAGTCCAGCAACTGACTGAGCCTCACAGGCACCCCAAAACGTGAATCTCCTGACTACCGTTATTGTAGTAGGCATTTACCCAGACTTCTATCTTACCTCCCTGATTATTCTTGACAAAGCTGCCAGAACTTTAGTGTATAACTCATAAATGCAATCATGTTTTCATTTTCTTTTAACACTTTCATGGCTTTATATATCCCTCAGAGTAAAAAGTTATGAGTTCCTGCTTGACCTGGCTCCTCACTACAACAAACCCCTCTCCTATTATTTCCAACCTTCTTCATTCTACTTCAGCAATCCCAGTGTCCTTCTCACTGTTCCCTGGGAACACTAGGTATGCTCCATCTTAAAAAGCATGTCTTACAGATCTTTATTCACAAGTACACATTCTCAGTTACATTTTCCACTGTTACTCTATCAAAAATTTCCACACCAATCCCTAACTTGTAGAATTACTCTTTCATGCTTCCTTTATCTTTATCCCTTGTCAGATATATAGTAATATATGTAGTATATATTATTCATATTTTCCTGTGTATCTGACTTTATCATCTAGAATAAGAAAACAACCCAGAAGAGAATTTTTTTTTCTGTTTTCTTTACAACTGTTTCCTGAACTGTGGAAACAGTGCTAGACACAGAGTGAGTATGCAATTCATAGTTTGAGTGACTAAATGGGTGTTTCCTCTATTAATTCCATTATGTTTTATGTTAACTTTTTTTAGCCCCAGAACTGATGTCTCAGCTTTGTTAGAGGAGTTGGTAATAGATGTATCTTGTGAGGGTTAAGTGAATGTTGATAAATATGAATTTATAACAAATATAAAACCTTTAGGAATTGCTGTTTTATGATCTTGAAGCTTAGATGATGAGTCACTCAGGCAATAAGCAACATTAAAATCAAAGAACAGACATCACTGAACATCCTATGAAGATATCAATACCTAAAAATCCAGGAGAGAATCCACTGGGTCAGTAAAATTATACACAGAATTTCTGAGCTAAATATATTAACACAGAAAGTATGGTAAAAAGTGTACAGTTGCATGACAGTATGTTTTAAATGCTTGATTATTTTTATTTTCCAAGTAGGTCATGTTTCCTACAGTTGGCCTGGTTAAATCATAAGGAAAATTATATACCCCATGAAACAGAGGAATCCTTAGATCCTTGTAAGAGGAATATGTTTATTTTAGTCTTTTAGTAACTAGACCTTTTTATTCCACATTCAATTTGAGACAATATTTGATTAAGGAGAAGAGTTACACACATGCAAATGGAAAGGTCATTCTGTATATTTAGAAGACATTTAAATGTGTGCAAAATATGCAAAATGCATTATTTCACTAGTGTTTATTAAGCTATTATTTAATTTCCCTTCATCAGGGCATAGATTAATAAGGAGAAATAAGTACTAACGGTTGTAGTTTTACTCTAAAAAGAGAAGTAGAAATTTATTTCCTGTTTCCTTAGCACATATGTTGAAAATGAAGAAAGAATAGTAAGGCGATTTCTACCTAAAACAGAATTCGCTTTGGAACATAAAAGGTTATTTAGTATATATTATAAAGTCCCTGGACAGTAGGACTCTTAAGACTTGATTCAATAGCAGTAGTATACTTTTGGTTTATGCAACAGGAGAATTCCTAGATAAAGCTATTTTATGAAGATTGATTTAAGAAGAACCATTAGTGAAGAAAAGATTGGAGACAGGAAGAGCAGAAAATGTGGTCAACACATGAGACATGGGGAAATGCATATTCAATATAGTGTGAAACACAGAAGATAGACTGAGGGACAGGAAGAAGAGGAATCAATTTGGCTTAGTAATTAGTTCATTATGGGACCAAAAGAGCTAGTAGTTGTAGATAACTTTAATTCTAAATAACTTAAAAAAACACATGATACTTTGGTATGTCATGGTTAAAGACACTATTAACAGTAACAATGCTAAAAATGAGATTATATGCAAAGATTATATGCAAATGTACACATTACATTTTTATCTCAAAATATTTCCTTAATTTAATTAGTTACACGCTCCAATGTATTTCCAACAGAATTTTTCTGTAATAAGACATTTAGAAACATAAGTGTCTTTTAAAGGAAAAAGTGAAGGTAAAAACTTGGTATATTTTTGTTTTCTATATTCTGAATGGAGAATACCTAGGGTTGGGTTGCTTTCTTTCATGTAAAAGATGCCCTTTTCTCAGAAGTAAACCACCTTCTCAATTAGTGTTGATTAAAAGTGTCCTAGGGAGCCATCATTTTCTATACAAATCAACTAACATATAGCTTCCTATCTTTTTGAAGACATTTTCTATTAAGTAAATTACAAACCGATGTATTAAAGATGACACATACTTTTTTCAATCCTGTGTGTTTTAGTTATAATATAAAATCAGCCAATACAATTTCCAGTCAATATCTAAAATAACCAGAATAGATTTCCTTTAAATGTTAATGGCATTATAAACACCCTGACAGTCTAACAGTTTCTGAGAACATATCTTCAGTAAAAATACAAGTGTTGCTCTAAGATAAGGGTGCTTATATAATGTGCAAAATATGCAAAATGCATTATTTCACTAGTGTTTACAAAGCTTTTATTTAATTTCCCTTCCATCAGGGCACAGATTAAATCTCTTCTTATAGAATACCTTTTGTGTTTCATGGCTTCACACACTGAAACTTCTTTAGGAACTTGGCATGACCAGTTCCTTTCAGTGTTCCAAGTGTCAGATTATCACATCCCTAGAGAGGTCACAGTCATTCACAATATTTAAACTCCTCAAACTCATATGTGCTATCAAAACACACATAAAATTATTTTATAAAATGAATTACAATACATATTTATATGTGTTTATATTCCTATTCTTATTTTTTTTCTTCATTAGTAAAACATTGGTGCCCTTGAAGGTACAAAAACACAAATGTTCAACCCATGTTTATCTTAGGCTCTACCTCCAGGGTATTTAAATACTGTTACTGAAAGCCGGAAAGGTGAGTAATACTGAAATTCACAGAAATTTAGTATTTCTACTTTGATCATATTTAAGTGAAATATTCCTTCCATTTACAATAAAACATCCCTTTTTTTAAAATGTTTATTTTTTGAGAGAGAAAGAGACAGAGCGTGAGTAGGGAAGGAGTAGAGAGAGGAAGACACAACATCCAAAACAGGCTCCTGGCTCTGAGCTGTCAGCACAGAGCCCAACATGGGGCTTGAACTCACAAACCGTGAGAATCATGACTTGAGCAGAAGTCAGAAGCTTAACCGACTGAGCCACCCAGGTGCCCCCCATATGTTCCTATTTTAATGTAAAATTTCTAATGCATTGATTTGTTCCCCCCCTCTTTGGAGCAATGAGCTTTGCCTTAATTTTTCTGCTCCTACAGTATATTACAAACTAAATATAACCAACTACTCATAAAGACTTCTTCATTTCAAAGTGTTCCCTGGTTTAACATGGAACCAAACCTGAATTAGAACTATCTGCAACTCAATGGAAATTCAGTTCTACCCTCAGAAGAGTCACCAAAAGACATTCCCAACTTTTCCTTCCCTTCAGCCTCTGACAACCACTATTCTACCCTCTACTTCTATGAATTTGACTACTTTAGATTCTTCATATAAGTGAACTCACACAGTATCTGTCCTTCGGTAACTGGCTTATTTAACATAGAATAATTTCCTGTAGGTTCATCCATTTTGTCACATATAGCAAGCAACATTCTTATAGTTTTTAAGGCTATTGTTCTATATATGACATTTTTAAATCCATTTAGCCATAAGCAAACATTTAGTTAGTTTCCACATTTGGCTATTATGAATAATGTTGTAATAAACATGGGAGTATAGACATCTCTTCAAGATCTTGATTTCAGTTATTTTGGATATATGCCCAGAAGTGGGACTGCTGGATCATATGCTAGTTGTATCTTTAATTCTTCAAGGAACTTCCAAACTGGTTTCCATAGAGTCTGCACTATTTTACATTCCTGATAACGATGGATTTCCAATTTCTTCCCATCCATTCCAACACTTATTACCTCATCGTTTTGTCGTTGCAGGACTTTTGTTTTTTTATCATTGCCATTATCACAAGTATGAAATAATATCTCATTGTGCTTTTGGTTTGAATTTCCCTGATGATTAGTGATGTTGAATATCTTTTCATATATCTTTGGCTATTTGTATTTTTCTGGAGAAATGCTGATTCACATCCTTTGCCCATTTCAAAACAGCCTTGAGAAAAAATAAAGTTGGAAGTATATTTCTGATTTCACAATATATTGCAACACTGCAGTAACTAAAACAGCATGATTCTGGAATAAAAACAAATCTATGGAACAGAACAGATAGCTCAGAAACAGACCCGTTCATACACAGTCATCTGATCACCAACAAGGGTTTCAAAATTACACAAAGTCAAAAGGATGGTCTCTTCAACAAATGATTTTGAGAAAACTAGATTATCTACGTGCAAAAGAATTAAATCGGACCCTTATCTTACAAAATAACCCACAAACAGTTTAAAGATTTAAACTTTAGTCCTGAAACTATAAAATTCCTGGCAGAAACAGGAAATAACCGTCATGACCATGGTCCTGATGATGATATCCTGGGTATGATAACAAAAGTACAAGCAACAAGAGCAAAAATAAACAAGTAGGGCTATATCAAACTACAACTTCTACACAGCAAAGGAAATAATCAACAGCATGAAAAAGCAATTTACAAATTCAGAGAAAATATATGCAAACAATATATCTGATAAAAAGTTAATGTACAAAATATAAAAGGAACTCCTACAACTCAACAGCTAAAACAAACAAATAACTCTACTTCTTGATGACAGGAACTTCAAAATATCTCTGGCCATTTCAAAACTATCATACATATAGTTTTACATATATTCAGATACATGTTCACATGCTATACAATTTGGACTACATATTCTTAGATTACATTATTTCTTCGGACAGTTACTGGCACTACTAGGATTTATTTCTGAATTCTCTGACTGAAAACAAGAAAAAAGAGATAATGCAGGCTGCCCATTTTTATAAGTATATTACATAAATATTCATCCTAATGTACAACTTAATCTTGAACTACATATGTACTTACAGGAAAGTAATGAAGGTACTCATTTTCTACCAAAATGACAGAAGATGTTTGATGACCCAATGCAATCTCAGAAAAAGTTACTTAATATTTTATAAACTTTGCCTGGAGAATAAACTTCCATATACTTTAATTGACTGCTCAGGATTTTATCGGAAGTACATATGTTGTTATCTTTTAAAAAATGTTTTAATGTTTATTTACTTTTGATAGAAAGAGCAGAGCACAAGTGGGAGAGAGACAGAAAGAGAGGGAAACAGAAGCAGATTCCAGGCTCTGAGCTGTCAGCACAGAGCCCAACGCGGGGTTCAAACTCAGGAATATTGAGATCATGACCTGAGCTGAAGTTGGATGCTTAATCGACTGAGCCACCCAGGTGCCCCTGTTGTCACTCTTTAAAAATAATTTTTAGTAGTAGAAAAATAACATTCTTTAACACTTTTTTAAAATTTGTTTTTAAATAGAAAACATAAACACAAAACAGATCTCACAAAATTTCACAGAAACTTTACAGATACACTTTGATGTATCGCCCTCAGAACTGAGACAACACTATGTCTAGGAAGTATAAGATTTCTAGAAATGACAAAGGCTTTGACTCTCTGGGTTGACCACATAAAGGGATTAAGGTCTGAATCACCCTACTGTCTGCTCTGCTGGAATTAGCTCTGCTGACTTTAAATGAATTTGTACTACCAGGCCTTGAGCAGTGACATCTGCCCTGTTTGGTTAAAAGGAAGTTTTTCATGTCCTTTTTCACACTAAGTTGTTCCTCAGTTTTTAAGTTTAATTGTATGCAGTTACCTTGGAAATGTGATAATTTACTAAAACATGAGGAAATAATTATAATCATATGGTTCCTTCACATTTTTGTTTCTTCCAGAAAGGTACCATATACAAGGAAACACCCTAAGGCATTCATTGTTCATAAAACCTAACTCCTGGGAAAGTGATATGCTAGATAAAGGGTAAAGTTGAATGCTTTTGTTCATTTATGTGTTATCTCCAGCTTTTCTTAATTTAAATATCTTCAATATTTTGTAGCATTAGTCTGTCTTAGGAACTAACATCTTTAATTGAATTTCATTGTCTTTATTTTCTTATTGAACATAATTTTAAAGTACTATACTAATATACTATAATTTCTATAGTTAAAATGTCACAGAACTGTGCCTGATTTTATAACTGAAAGTTACATCTATTCATTTTTAGGTAACATACCAAATTTCAATTTTCAATCATTTTTTTAAAAGTTTTATTTTATTTTTTGAGAGAGAGAGAGAGAGCACAAGCAGGGGAGGGCAGAGAGAGACACTGAATCAGAAGCAGGCTCCAGGCTCTGAGCTATCAGTACAGAGCCCAATGTGGGGCTCGAATCCACAAATGCAAGATTATGATCTGAGCTGAAGTCAGATGCTCAACCAACTAAGCCACCCAGGCAACCCTTTATTTTTTTTAATGCTACTAAGTCAACATTGAATCTTCCTTTTAATTTCACTCTTCATATAAGAAAATATTAATTTAATACCAAATGCAACTTGAGTATTTCACATGATCTGAACTTTTCAACTTGTTCTTTCTAGAGTCCATGGTTTCATCTTTGTTAAAAATCACTTATCAAAAAAATATTGAAAGAAGAAGAAAGGGAGTATCTGCATGGCTCAGTCGGTTAAGTGTCCGACTTTGGCACAGGTCATGATCTCATAGTCCGTGGGTTTGAGCCCTGCGTCGGGCTCAGTGCTGACAGCTCAGAGCTTGGAGCCTGTTTCGAACTCTGTGTCTCCCTCTCTCTTCTTCCCCCCATTCATGCTCTGTCTCTCTCTGTCTCTCAAAAATAAATATAAAAGTTTAAAAAAATTAAAAAAGAAGAAAGAAAGAAAGAAAGAAAGAAAGAAAGAAAGAAAGAAAGAGAGAGATACAAACAAACATTTGCAACCCTGAAGTGGATTTTGAAAGTCCAAAGTGAAAAATACTTAGTAGCTTTGGTGTGTGGTAGCCCCAACATCACTTCTGAATCAAGTGTAACTTCTGTTTCCAGACTTCTAAATTAAAAAAATAGATATAAAAAAAATTTAAGGTTTTTTTTTTTTTTTAACTTACCCCCCTCCCCAATTAATAATGACTGACCTGAAAGTTAACAATGTCATTACCACATCCTATAAGCTTTATCACTTATAGGGTTTGTTTTCTATTTAGAAACATGAAATATGAGTTGCATACTGACATCCAAATAAAATAATTAACTGAACTCTCATCAACTCAGGGTGGTATTAGAATAAGTCTCAGCATCTTGAACTATAATGGTAGGAAGGTGACATGAAATATTTTAACTGATAACAGAAAGTTGTTTCTAACTTATTTGAATACATAAATTGCTTTGAGTGGTGAGCAGTAAAGAAATTGCAGTTTGTCATGTTACTTTCCCAACATTTTAAATATTAACTGGTCTCATAAACTTTGTGTAGGAAATAATATATATTCCTTCTCTAATAAAACAAATTTGCAAGTCAGTATAATTCCAACATTTTCAGAAGTTGAAGATTTATCTTAGTAGAGAGTCAATTTTAGAAAAAAATTACAAGACTTTTTTTCTCATTAAATCCATGACTCGTTAATAAGACAATATGAATTTAGGAACATTTCTTTCCCTGGAAATAATATGTAACACTTACTTTGGGGCTGATGTGCATACTTGTAGAAATTTTACCATGCATAATTACACTGGGCATGCATATGAGTTTTATAAATTTAATTTTAATTATCCTGTCAGCATGGTAAATTAATCATTGTTACCTCTATTTTTTAAATGGTGAAACTCATGTCCAGAGTAAAAACATAACACCATCCTCTGAACCACCTTTAAGCTAAGGGCAAGTCTCTAGAGAAGGGCAAAGTCGTAAACCATTAGCCCACAAGCACTGTTGCTGTAGGACAGGATGAAGGCAGGCTACTATGGCATTATCTGGGAGGGAAACCAAAAGCCTTTACCAGGGGAGGAAAGAAAGCACACATTCAGTCTGTCATCCCTTCTATAATCATGCAATATATCCACTCAACCAAGATTTATTGAGAACCACTATGGGTCCACTACTATACTAGAAACCATGGATATATAGACTAAAAAATATGGTTTCTTCCCAGAAGGATTCTTCAGTCCAGCTGAGAAGTTTAGAGTACACAAATAATTACAACGAATTACAACTGTGAACTGAAATACTAAAGTAGAGGAATCTACAGATTTCTCTGGGGACACAGAGAATGTAGAAAATTTCACCTTCCAATAGGTACATTTTCTCAGATCTTATCCTTTAGTTTTCTAATTTCCTCCACTAAACTTTAACTTGTGCCTTTATATATTTTAGCTGTCTAAATAAAGGACCATCTCCTCTTTGTAACCGAATTAACATCTCTTTTAATTACAGTAGAGGAGTGAACCACAAAGCTTATCTCTTGAACACAATGCATGCATAGCTTAAAAAGAGGGCTATTTTTTTCCTTAATTACTAGAAATTTTAATGCCTTTCCTAAAATATATCCCAATGTTCTTCTTCTGAATCCTTTTGAGAGTATTTTTAAGGTAGCTATCTATGTTATAGTGAAACATTAAGAATTTATACATTTTATTTTCCAATAAAAAAAGAAGGCATATTAGCCTATTCCCCAAAGCCAAATACCAGTTAAAATACCTTAATTTTTGAGATAAGAAGAAGTAATATAGTGAGTAATTTGTTTCTGTATCAAATTATTTGGTGTGCATACAATTTTAGAAATAACCACGTTTTTGTACACAATTGACTCTGCTTTCTTACCATATTTCAAGTGATTACATATGACGGTACATAAATGAATCAATGAGCTTTGTAGACTAATTGACATAATGCAGCCCCAAACTATTCATTTCATATATATATCATCCTTGTTGTTTGTTCTGTATAGAAGATTTTGGAAATTAGAAGTTAGCAATAAAATATGAGGAATCATTTAAGGTAGTCCAGAGCTCTGTTATATCTCACAGTGCATATTTTGATAAATGCTCAAACCTTTAACTTTAACCTTTGTTTATGAAACATTATCTAATTTAACATGGAACATTTTTTGACAAAAGGTCTAATTAAATATTCTCCAGAATCAGATACTCTTTGGGATAGGCTTTTCTAAAATAGTTTTACTTCATTTACTGTTTTCTATCCCCTATCAGTTTCTATTTAAAAAACATAATTAGTACCAGAAAATAGAACCAGAAATCCAATCCAATTATTTATAGCATCCATGTTATTTAAGTGAAAACATAGTTTTTCATCCTAGTTTTTCATATTAGTTGAGATACTACACAATGCACCAACAGTGTTAGCTGTGGGAATATACAAATATCAGTGAGAAACGTAGTCAGTGGACCAAATCCAGTCACACCAATTTGTTCACTTTGTCTACAGTTGCTTTTGCTTAACAGTAGGACTGAATGGTTGCAATCAACAGTGTATGGCCCACAAAGTCAAAAATGTTTACTACCAAGCCCTTCAGGAAAAAGTCTGCTGATACCAGATTGTGAGTATTAAGGCAGGGCTTCTATCTTCAGGATGGCTAACATCTAAGGAGTTTTCTCTAATAAACCCCAACGGAGAGGTGGCTTTCTTTTAAAAATTTTGAGATTTGCAAAAAATAAATAAATAAATAAATAAATAAATGAGTTCTAGTGAGAAATTGTATCACAGATAGTGGAGTACATATTTTTTATTCGTGACTCATTTTGATGTACACTCAGGCTGATGTACACCTGGAGGTGTATATTTTTTATAATTATGTATCAACAGATATTTCTAAACTCCTTTTTACAGTTTGAAATCAAAATGCTAACTAATGCCATCTCTGTTATCTCTTACATTCTTAGCTATGTAATATTGATGATTAAAATATATGAACCTAAGAAGCCATATGTATTTTGGGCCAACACCACCCAACCCTACTGCTGCTGTTACTTTTTTCTTTTTCTTTAAGCATTTTATTATTATTTTTCTTTTTTTGAGAGAGACAGTCTATGTGTGAGCGACAGCAGGGGAAGGAAAAGGGGGAGAGAGTGAGAGGGAGAGAGAGAGAGAAGGGAAGCAGAGAATCCCAATCAGGTTTCTATGCTCAGCACAGAACCCAACATAAGACTTGATCCCACAACCATGGGATTATGACTTGAGCATAAATAAAGTGTCCAGTGTTCAATCACCTGAGCCACCCAAGCACCCCTCTTTTTCTTCTTTAAAGCAATATTCTACAGACTAAATTATGAAAATATTTAGAGCAAGGACTATGTTTTATTTTTGAATTTTTATTGTATACTATAAAAAAGACTCCATGAATACTTTTAGATAAATTAATGGATTTGTGATAGATTCATCAGCTATGGATTAGTAGCTAAAACTATTAACTTGGTTGGTATAAAATTTAATAAACTAGATGTGAAAGACTTGATATTATATTAATGCCCTCAGCCATTCATTTCCTTTTCAGTCAAATGTACAGCAATCACTTTTTCATCATGTATCTAAAAACTGTAAATCACTGCTAAGATTTGAAAAGATGGGGAGAATTTCACTGAAATGTAAACATTTTGCTTTGCCATATGTTTGCTAGTTGTGTTAATAGATTCAAATTAAACATTTAAAAACATCTGAACAAATTCCTTTCCTTTCTTTCCATTGACAGTTCCAAAAAAAAAATCAACTGTGTTAACATAATAAAATGTGTTAAAATAAATTATTGGAATCAGAAAAATTCACTGACATCATGTTATACTAAGGAAATAGCAAATCATCCAAAAAACAAAACTACGAAATGAAAACTGAATTTTTCTTTCAAAAATCTAGTTTCAAGTGACCAAATGGGAAAAAGAATCTTATAAAACAATGGTAATTAAAGGAATGTGTAATTAAAATTAGCATAGTAATACATACTTTATGTTATTCTCTATACTCCATTACAAAATGAAAAAGAATATAATTAAATACAATGTTAGACATTTAGATTTTAGATATCATAAAATACAATAATCAGACACTTAGTTCTCATTTTTTAATTAAAATACTCACTATTACTTAATAATTAAAATTGAGCTAAATAAGAAAAACAAATGATACTAGGTTCCCAAATCAAAAATATTAACAAAGGAAATATTAGAAAGTTTTCTGAATACCAGAAGAACAAATTTGTCCTAATACTTAAATGTCCTTAAAAAGGACATTTAAGAACCCGGGCTATACAAAGTGTGTTGTTTCTAAGTGTTACCCCAAAACTGGGTATCCTGAAAAGATACATGGACATTATTCTCCACCTAGAAAATTTTAACTTACCTATCAATTTTTTTAAGACCTGACACAAGGCAATAATCAGTCTAGGAATTATTGTATTCTGTGATTCACTTCTCTTGTTGAAAATGTCATGATCTTTGAAGGTTAATTTTGTCCTGTATCAGATACAAGGTTAGGTAGAGCAAATAGATCCAAGGTTGAGGCAATATTGTTATTACCTCAAAGAAGCTCACCAAAAATTGGGGATTAAGCCATATATAAACAACATTATGGAAATATTTGCTTAATGTTATATAACATCCTTTTGCTCTGTATCACTATCAAAAATAACTCTCCACATAATCTTTATCAAATTCTATACTGTAATAGTCCTTATTACTTATTTCAACTCTAATTAAGTTAACCACTATAATTGTCTTTCTTACAAGACTCTTCACAGTGCCTTTTGCACTGTCCCTACTTAAAGTAAGGACAAAGGGATGCCTGGGTGGCTCAGTCAGTTGAGCGTCTAATTTGCTTTTGGCTCAAGTCATGATCTCTTGATTCATGAGTTTGAGCCCCACTTCGGGCTCTGTGCTGACAGTGCAGAGCCTGCATGGGATTTTCTCTCTTTTCTCTGCTTCCCACTCTTTCTCTTTCTCTCAAATTAAATAAATAAATTAAAAAAAAATAGGGACAAAGTCTGTTTCACTCATTGATGTAGTCTGTATCCTACTACATAATGCCTAGCATAAAAGAACTCTGTCCAAGGATTAAATCTCTGAGACAGTAAGTCATCTTAATGCAAATAATTTATGTCCCCTTTCTCACTTCATAGACTCATGTCCAAATTCCCACTTCCATCTTTGCAAATATAATTAACTTTAACATTACAACTTTATTTAAAATCTCACATCTTTTTATGATTGTTGCAATATCTTTTATCTCTGTATAAATTCATCAATGTGTTGCATATATCATTGATTATTTCTGGCTTTACTGTTATTGATGAGAAGTCAACAATAATTCTTACCATTGCACACCTGCACAAAACATTTTTAGCTGTCTTTTCCCTTCTGATTATTTTCAAGATTTAAGTTTATTTTCTACAGTTTTGACTACTTTCCTCAATGTTCCTGTGATTATATTTATGCCATTTGTGGTTTCCTCAGCTACTGTAATCTAAATGTAAGGTTTTAGCTTTTTATTTTCCAAAATGTTTTCTCTGTCCCCATGTGTTATTTGGTATTATCTCACTCCAGGTCCCTGAACTGTTAATTTTTCTTCAATCATTATTCCTTATGTTCCTCAAATTGATAATTGCTACAGATTTATCTTCAATCTACTGGCTTTTTCTGCCATCTATAATTTTAGTTAATTCCAGAATTTATTTTCTATTCATTACTATTGTCTTCCTTTATGTGATGAGATTAGAATTTATAATTAATTTAGATCTTTTTCCTTTAATTATTTATAATGGATACTTTAAATCTGTATTTGCTTAGTCTAACTTCTGTGCCATTTCAGGTTTGTTTTTTATTGAATGCTTTCCCACAACTACGGATTACACATAGACTTCTTTCTGTTCCTTTGTATGATCATTTGACGGTAGGGGGGCAGGAATCAACAGCTTTATTGAGTTAATTAGCATACCATAACTAATCCATTTATTTAAAGTTAACAACACAAATGTTTTTAGTATATCTACAGATTCATGTCATCACCATAATCAATTTATTTTCATCACCATAGAAGAAACCATGGACCCTTTAGCAGTCTGTTTTCTTTCACTACTCCGCGATTATTCTCTATAGATTTTCCTGTTCTACACATTTCGTAAAAATAAAACTATACAATTCATGGCATTTTATAACTGGTTTTTTTCGTTCCGCATCATGTTTTCAAGGTTCAACTATGTTGTAGTGTATGTCAATACTTCATTTTTTTTTTTTGGTTTCAAAAAAGGAGATAGTACTTATTTCACCAAATGAATTTATTAAATATGCTCAAACCCCCATTACATAAATCTTAATTTTATAAAGACATTTTCTCTCTCTCTCTCTCTCACACACACACAATTAGAACATAATCAATCCATAATAAAGGGTTCCTAAAATTTTCTTAAATTAGGTTCCATGAAAAACCGCATTTCTTACTGTGGGGCCATTACCAACCTCTGGTGACACTGGGAAAACCCGTGGTCATTCAGACCCCGCGGGGTTCCCCTTTCCTCATCTCAAAAAGACAAGCTGGACTAGAGAACTCATCCATTTCTCCATTCAAAAATAAACAAAACAAAACTCAGCCCTTTTTCCATTCAAAAAATAAAAATTATACACACATGCATCGCATTATGGCTCTTAACAAATCTATCATTTTATAATCCTTCATCAATAAATTGCTATTTACTAGCTGTATTAATCCCGGACAGTGGACGAGGCTAGGGTTGCAAAAGAAAGTTCAAGACCGAAGGCTGTATGAGGTGGAGGGCACGTGGGTGTGAGGGGCTGCTGGTCTTCGTGCTTTGGGGTCTGGCTTCCCAAAGGGAGGTGGCATTTGTGCGGGGTCTGCCTGCAGGACACGTGGAGGGCAAAGCTAATCTGGAGACCAGGCAGCTGCAGGGCGGTCGTGCGCTAAGGGTGGGGGATTTTACCTCTGAGAGGAGCTGCTGTCTGGGCTTTTCCGGAGACAACCGAAGTGAGCCCCAGGGTCAGGGAGGCCAGGCCAGAGAGGCGACTTCATTAAAGTGTGGGCTGAACGGCGCCCCACGCGAGGGAAGAGTCGGTCTGCAGGCAGTTTCGAGGAAGAAATATTTGCAAAAGGCGCCCTTAACGCCTCGCAAACTCCATGGAATAACTGGCTTCCTTTCCTTGGAGCTGTGATGCCTCTCCTCAAGGCAACCCTGGCCGTCACACCTCCTCTGCCTCACCCTCTGAGGGCAGGCAGCATCACCGCGACTCAAAACTGGGTCTGAGGAGATCTTTTCCGCCTGCACAAGTGCATTTGCAAACAGACGCTCGCCTCAGATCCCGCGAGATCTCCGCTTCGCCCCTTAGGCACGAAATGCGCAAGCGCAAAGTTTAGCCTTCTTTCCTTGTTGTGGAGGATGCGCTTCACAGGTACTCAATATTATCTTTATTCATAGGTTTATGAGCCTTCATGTGAAAGTTTCTGTGAATTTATGTTTCTTTATTTGCGGGTGGATTCCTAGGAGTGGTATTGCTAGGTCGTGTTAACTCCGTGTTTAATTTTTGAGGGACTGCCAATCTCTTTATCAAAGGGACTGCATTATTATACATTCCTACTAGCAGTGTATGAAGGTTTCAGTTTCTCCATATCTTCACTTGTTATCTTTTTTTTTTTTAATCATAGCTACCCTGCTGGGTGTAAAGTTGTAACTCATTGTGGTTTTGGTTTGCATTTGCTGGCTAATGATTTTGAGCATTTTGTTCTTATTGGCCTTTTGTATATCTAGTTTTGAGAACTATCTATTCACAGCCTTTCGTTTTTTAAAGGAGTGTTTTAAAGTATCATTTTTTAAATATTGACTTATTTTTGAGAGGGAGCATGAGCAGGGGCAGGGGAGAGAGAGAGAGAGAGAGAGAGAAAATTAGAAGCAGGCTCCAGGCTCTGAGCTGTCTGCACAGAACCCAACCAGGGACCTGGGGGGAGGGGGAGCAGGTTTGCATTCACGGACCAAAAAATAATGACTTAAGCGGAAGTCCCAAGTTGGACCCAACCAGGCACCCCCTGAATACAAGTTTCTTATCAGAAATATGATTTATAAACATGTTCTCCCATTCAATGGCTTGTCTTTTCTGCTTTTTTATGGGGCTTTTAGAAGCACAAAAGTTTAATTTTAATTTTGATGAAGTCCAACAGATTTCCTTTTTTTTTTTTCTTTTGATACTTGTGCTTTTGGTGTCATATCTAAGAAACCATTGCCTACTCCAAGGTCATGAATATGTGCACTTGTTTTCTATTAAGTGTTCTACAATTTTAGGGGCACCTGGGTTAGGCGTCCAACTTTGGCTCAGGTCATGATTTCTCAGTTTGTGCATTGGAGATGAGATTGGGATGAGAGTGCAAAGCCTGCTTGTGATTCTCTCTGGCTCTCTGCCCCTCCCCCACTTCCACATGTGCTCAGCCTCTCTCAAAATAAACAAACTTAATTTTTTTCCAAACAGAAACCAAAAAAGTGGTATATAATTTTAAATACTATTATATAACATTCATTGATCTATTTTGAGCTATGTTTTGTTTATGACTTGCGGCAGGAGTCTACTTCATTGTTTTCCATGTAGCTATTCAATTGTCCCAGCATGTTTGTTCAAAAAACAATTCTGTCCCCCACTTAATCATTTTGGTACCGTGGCTAATGATAGTCGTTTTTGTTTTGGCTGTAGCTGTTGCAGGATTCTTTATCTCAGTACTCAGGGTTTCTTGTCTCTCAGCTTCAAAGAATGAAGAAATGGACACAAAATAAAATGAGCAGCAAGAAAAAGTTTATTAGAGTTTAAGATTACAGAGTAAGAATAGTATTAAAGCTTTCTTTGCAGAGAGAGGATATTGGAAAGTGAATACCCCTGACTATGGGCAGGGGACTTTATTTTATAGGATTTTGGTCTGTTCCTCCTCCCCCACCCCCCATGTGTTTGTCTGATAACTGTAGGTGCTGAGTTGTTCATTTTTGTAGGAAACATGAGGGGAGAGGAGGTATGTCTGTTACATTCTTAAGAAAAACTTTAAGGCTGAAGGACCTTTTCTCATGGTCAGAACTGAAGGTGTTCTTCTCATGTGGCATCCCTAGCAGTGTTGAAAAATATGTGTGCTAGCCTTCATTCAGGGACCTCAAATCCTACCGTTTCCCACCCTACCTATTTAACCCGATCTTTTCTTTTCATATTGAGGTTTTTAATTAAATACTGGACATTATGTATAGTATCCTGTAGAAATGCAAAATTCTGTAATCTTTTTCTAAGTATATTTTATTTAAGGTGGCATTTTAGTTATTGATGGATCCTTTGAATTTATTTAGACTTGTTCTCATACTTTGTTGATGTAGGCCCAAAGTATTTCCTGGTCCCACTAAGTGAGCACACACTCAAATTTCACAACTTTTCCTAAGGATTTTTTTTCCCCAGAACTTGGGTTTCAGCTTTGTTAGGTTGTGATTCTTAGTCTGATGCCTTTCTGACATCTCAGCTACAATGTTAAGGAGACCTCTTTAATGGTGGGGCCAGATTGCCGCAGAAACAGCTTTTTTGCAACTTCCCCATCACCAGCACTGCTTCATTGCTACTCGGCCCTACAAAGGCTGGTATCAGGTCAAACTTGAGGGCCTCTTTTTTTGTATGTATTTCCCAGCTCTTGTACACCAGCAGGAGTCTACCCTGACCTGTGGAGTTCCCACTCTGCAGAGTGCTCTCTCTCTCTGATGCTTCACCCCACAGATCGAGCCATTGCACTGGCATCAAACTCTAATTACTTTCTCCTCAGTTTTGTGGGATTTCATTGTCTTAGGATCCCTACTCTGAACTCTTGAGTGGAAAATTATCCATAGGTATTTAGCTGGGAATTCATGTGAAGCTCAAACTGTTGAGTTTCCCTTTACAGACATATAAGCACCATATTCTACCTGAAAACAATTGTCTTATCATTTTTTATATAGGGAGAGTTAATCTGGACACCAGTTACTCCAGTATATGATGGATACTTTTTGAAAAAGCATCTTTACAGTGGGAATATATTTGTTTCATTTCTCTAAATGCTCAAAATCACAAAATAATATTACTTATCCAGAGTATTCATTCCATGAGTCATTGGTGGTACATGATGAAATCCTCTACCATGTTTAGTATCCTGGAAATTTTTATAATTCTGCATTGAAAAGAGACTTAGTACATTTTGTAAAATTGTAAGAGAGAATGATAATTCTGAAATGGCCTTTAAAATTACAGCATACCTGTTTCAATAGCAAAAGTCCAAGAAAAACTGAAAAATGCCTGCTGTAATTGGCTGAATTATTTGAATGCAACTCAAATTACTAGAAATCACTTAGTAAAGAGTACAAATAATACCGTTACAAGAATGATAACAAGGGGGAAATTATTCTAAAGAAGTGGAATTCTCAGCTGGAGGAGATAATTAGGTAATGAATGGTTAATTGGTAGAGTAGGAAGTTGGTGTGTAGGTATATTAAAGTAGATTAAAAAGTCTCAAGAGAGACAGAGCAAGAGAGAAAGCAATTTAGCATATTAACCAGTATCCTTCCTCCACAATTCGTAGACATATGTAATAGCCTAAGATATCAGGAGAAAACTGATACCTCTCATTTATTCACTAAATGGTAAAATATAGCATTGAGAAATTAATTAAATAGCTATTTAATTTAACTTGACCCTCAGCTCATTAATACATCACACTACAACTTTGAAAGTAAAAGACTAGCACACTGAGGTTACAAAAAGTTAGCACAAAGCAGAACAGAACTACTAAAGGCGGGCAACGAGAAGATTCTTAAGACTAAACATGTATAGTCCACTAAAAACACAATAGGGCCACTATTGCTCTCACCAGGCATAGTACACAGTAGAAATAGCACATAGTCTAGTAGAATACAAAGCATTCCCCTTTCCAATAACCTCTTTGTGTAATATTTTCTTATTTATGAGAAACAGTAAATGGCCAAGTCATTTGAAAATCTGCTTGCTGAGGAATGATGTTATCTCCCACAGACTTTAGTTTCTCTGAACTCTCAGGTGCAAGTGTTCATGACCCAATGTTTAGGCCTTGTCTACAAAATGACAGCCTATTTGTAGGGTTATCAGAAAAAAATACAAAATTCCAGTTAAATTGTATTTTAGACAAACAACCTTTGGAGGAAGGGTATAAGTGTGTCCTAAATATTACATGGGAGATACTTATACTATAAATTATTCATTATTCATTGTTTAGCTGATAAAGTTCAAATTTCAGTGGATGTTCTGTAATTTTATTTGCTAAATCTAGTAAACCTACCTATTGGATAAATGCATGCTGATTTGGAAGGCAGCAGCCTGGAAGTTAAGACTAGAAGCCTAGAGTCTGAGAAATTTACATTCCTGTACCAGAACTGCCCCCAAACAAATTGTAAGATTAACCTTTGTTGGCTATGATTAATTTCTTCAGCTTTAGAAAGGGATACTTATAGTGTCTGTTTAATTGCTTATTGAAAGGATTAAAAGAATTAAAGTGACTCCATAACAATGCCAAGACCTTACAAATAGTAAGCCCTCGAAAAATGTAAGTTATTTTTCATTCAAAGACACTTCTTTTCAATATCCAAAGATAGTTTTCTCAACGTATTACTTCTTTATTAAGTTACTGAAGCTTCCCTTTTCATCATAATATACTATTTAAAACTTGCAATATTCTTTATGCTTATAATAATAACTCCAAATAATTTTAGCTATTTGGATCCAAAAACCATGTCAAAACTATGAAGATCCAAGGATCTAGGTCAGTTTTTTATCTCTAAGTCATGTAAGTTCATTGAACTATTAGTATATATCATTGTGTAACTCACAAATTTAAAATAATTATTATTCGGTATAGGTCACAGATCTACTAAAATACTGCTTTCATCTTATTACATTGCCCTTAAGTCCTGTTATATATATAATATATATATATTATATATATATATTTGAGAACTATATATATATATCTATATAATTGAGAACTAAATATAGTGTATAATGGACTATAAAAGTGAGCATTTGACTTTTTCAGCCTCTAGAATGAGAAATGGAAAAAGAGAAGTTGGAAACAGTTTGCATCTAATCAGTATCAACTGCCACAGTCCTCTCTTTCTGCACTGTCCCCCCCCACACACATGCCAGCACCATAATCTTGTCCTTATTTGTGATTCTTCCTGTTTCCTAATACTTTACTATTATGATTCTTTTAAATTGACTTTACCAAATATACATCTCTAAAATTTGTGTTTCTCTCACCCCTTCCAACTACAGTAAGTTAGTTAAACATTTCTTATTTTCTACCTGGCTTTTATTCCTAATTCCAGACTTGTACTTTCCTAACCATTCTCCACATGAATGACATGATTCTTATTTTTTTCTTTTAATAAAATCTGATCATGTAACTCACCTGCCTACTACTCTTTTGTGTTTCTTCAATATTCTCAAGATAAATTGCGCATTTGAGACTCTGGCTTATAAAGCCCTCATAATTTTTTCTTTGTTTTCTTCTGCAGACTTCTTTATTAATTATGTTACCACATACTCTTTTTTATAAGTATTCTTGCTTTTTTTTCATTTGTGCAATATGTCATATCTTTGATTTATAGAAATTGAGTAAAATAGGAACAAATTACATTTTGTGAATAATTGAAAGCTATTTCAAGTCAGTAATGAGCAAGTTCATAGATTAACCTTCATGACTAGTACTTCTCTCAATTTTTAAAAATATTTACTCTCATTTTACAATTAGAATTAACTTTATTCAACAAGAAGTCTGGCCTTTGCTCTTGGTTCATGAGAAGCGACCTTTAAGTCCTTGAAATATCATAATGCCTAATAAGATTGTCTTTGTTTGGGGTGCCTTGGTGGCTCACTCAGTTAAGTGTCTGACTTCAGCTCAGGTCATGATCTCGCAGTTTGTGAGTTCAAGCCCCACATTGAGCTAACTCCTGTCAGCACAGACCCCACTTCGGATCCTCCGTCTCCCTCTTTCTGTCTCTGCCCGTCCCTGGCTCATGCTCTCCCTCTCTCAAAATTAAGCATTAAAAATTGTTTTAATTACAAAATTAATGTCTTTATTTACATTGGGATCAACCATGGCTACATGACAAAACCCTAATAAATATTCTGAATACCAAGGGTCAGGTAACCTTCCCTGGTTGGCAGCATATTGTCATCTATTATTGTCAAGAAATTTAGTACTATCAGTCTACTGGGCGAGAACAACTGGAAGCTCTGTGTGGGGAACCTTTTTGCACTGTGCTCTGTGTGATTTTATTCACATCTTTTCACTGTAGTAAGCCATAACTGTGAGCATACAGCTTTCAAGGAGTCTGTAAGTCCTTAGAGTGAATTATCAAAACTAAAGGTAGTCTTGAAGACTCCCAGACTTGCAATTACTGTCAGAAGTGAGGGTGTTCTTAGGGACTATTCATTAACTCTACAATAAATTCTCTTCTCTTCTACAGAATGTATATGCGTGTACATTTCTGTATGTGTATGTATTAATTTATATATATTTCCAACATTCAAAGAGTATTTTGATACCTCAAGATACTGCTTCTGTATTAAATGTGGAAACTTTGCTTTTCCATCCCATCCCTTTTATACCAGACTTCAGTAACCCACTAGCACTAACTCCATGTGAATACGATTGTGTGCTTATATATACTATATATCTACTAGGTTATGAATCCCTAAGGGCTAGGACTTTAGTCTTTTATTTTGGAATATTTACTTTTAAGGATCTGACACATTTACAGGCATACTTCAACTCTTTGTTGACTAAGTAAATGAATCTATAACGATACCCTCAGAAAATATGAAAAAATGTAAGTTAAATTTTGCTTATGTGACAAATAGGACTTTAAAACCATAATTTTGAACAATACAATATAAAAATAGAAAATCGGGATATACTTTGAGTTTGTGTAATATTTATAGCCTCCAGTTTTCTTCTTAATTCTCATTGTATAATTACCAGTAGTGAAGTTGTGAATCATTCAGGATGAAATTTATTATAAAAATCATGGTTTAAATATGCTTATTTCAGCTCTCTGATTGAAACAGTACTAACATTCACACTTACTCCTATTGCCGTTAATGCTTAGGAGAATCCTAAAATGAATCATTGATTTCCTGCTTTCAGTTATTCACATTTTTGTGTCATCCCTTCCCCTTGAATGTGAACAGAAGATGTGATTTGTGTCTAACCAATAGGATATGGCAAAAGTTAAAGAATTTTGCAGATGAAGAGTGATTCCCCTTATTTCCAGGGTATATGTACCAAGATTCCCAGTGGATGCCTGAAACTTCAGATAGTACCAACTCCTGCATATACTATGTTTTTTTCTGTATACACATGTCTATGATAAAGTTTAATTTATAAATTGACACAGTAAGAGATTAATAATAATAACTAATAATAAAATAGGACAATTATAACAATATCACATAATAAAAGTTATGTAAATGTGGTCTCTCTCTCTCAAAATTTCTTATTGTACTATACTCACCCTCCTTCCTCTTGTGACAATATGAGATGACGAAATGCTTACATGGTGAGGTGAATGATGTAAGTATTGTGGCATTGCATTAGGCTGCAATTACCTTTTCATGGTTGATCAGAAGAGCATCATGTGCTTCCAGATCACCTTTGACTGTGGGTAGCTGAAACTATGGAAAGTGAGACCACAGGTGAGGGGAAACTGTTACTAAAGTCACTACTCAGCTAATGTTCAGGTATTCAGAAGGGATATTTTTGGAGCTGGGGTCCAGGCACTATCTGAAAGAAGAGTAAAAACCGGAAAGATGCTCTCCTGCTGGCCTTGAAGAAGCAAACATCACCCTGGTGAACTACCTGTGGAGTTCTGAATGCTGAACTCTGGATGCTGAAGACCTCAGTTTTGTCACCAAAACGAACTGATTTCTGCTTACCTGAGTTAAGAAAAGGATCCCAAGCTCAGATAAGAACCCAGCCCACACACTATCTTGATTTCAGTCTTCTGAAACTCTGAGCAGAGGAACCAGTTAAGCTGTGCCTGGATTTGTGACACAAGGAGATAATAAATATATATTGTGTTAAGCCACCAAATTTGTGGCTCTTTGTTATGTGGCTTAGAAAACTAATAAAACCTTTTAGTGCTATGCAGGAATAATTATACTTACACTAGGTCTTTTTATTTAGTTTAATTCTTGTTTACTTTCCCTCTTTCCTAAAAGACATTAAATTAGGTGCAATACAGATGAACAGAAAATCATATTTCATTCTTAATTTTCTCTCACATCTATGACTTTTCTAGAGACTAATTATAAACATCCAGAGTGTTTACCATTATTTGTATCCAGATCACCTATGATTTGGCTAAGTTCATGGTATTCAATAAATATTTGTTGATTATTGAAACAACAACAAAAAAAAGAAAATGAGATCAGTTGGTTGTGCTTTTCATAATTATGTAAATTTAAAAGTGTGAAATAAAATAAGATAGTCCACTGGCAATTTTGTAATGCTAATCAATTTAAATAAAGTAAAATGATACCTTTTTCTGAAACATTGTCTCACAACCTCTTCGTTTAGATTCTTTGAAATTTCTTTTTTAAAATATTTATTTATTTTGAGAGAGAGAGAGAGAGAGAGGAAGGTAGGGGTAGAGATAGAAGGAGAGAGAGAATCCCAAGCAGGCTTCATACTGTTAGTATAGAGCCTGATATGAACCTCAAACTCACAAACCATGAGATCATGACCTGAGCTGATGCCAAGAATTGGATACTTAACTGACTGAGCCACTCAGTTGCCCCTATTTAATAATATATTTTCTATAGTTTTATATTAACTTTATTATGTCCTATCTTACTTAGTTTGAGCTTTAATAATTAGAATTCCATTCTATTTTTTAAAATTTTGATTAGAAAATATTGAAATTGTTTGTTTGAAAACAAACAGATATTTTGTTTATAGCAATATTTTTATTTATATTGATGTGATATATTGATAAAAATGGGCCCAATATGAACTTTTGGAAATCTTTTAAGTCTACTGCAAGTGGATATGAATGGGTTATTTTGACATTTAATTAGTGTTGTACTTGTTTTTAGTCAAATTGATATTCCTCTTCATGGCTGAATATAAAGTTCACATGTAAAAATTTAAGATCTTAATAATTTAATAATTTAAAAGTCATGCTTAAGAAAAATAATGTGTCTCTGTTATTATTTTGGTGAGGATGCTAATATAAAGTATCTGTTTTGTATACAAAAACAATACTAATAACTCATATGACAATGAGATTTGAATTTAACTTTACTGCGTTAGAGCCTAAGAAGATAATTATGTGAACTATTAAGAAATTTAGGATTAAAGATTAACAGAAAACTAGAAAAATAAGTGTTTCAATTTATACACATATTTATGTAAAATTGGCCTTAGGCATACATATAGGACATACAATAATGAATGTAACATTAATCTAGTTTAAAAAGAATTAAATCATCTGCCAAGTCCTGACATCCTATAGCTAATTTAAACTAAACACATTTATAGGTTTCCAGCTTCAGCCTTCAAAGTTCAATGGTATAAGCTCTAATTACATTTTGGCAATTATTTGCTAGGAGTTTAAGCAAGAGAGCTTTGAAATCTTGCTGGAATGCTGTTTATATATTAACTAGTTCAACATGTAATGTGATTAAACCAGTGAGTCTACAAATCAGTGTCAAGGGAAGGACATACTTTGAACCTCTGTGAAATTATTTTTCAATCATTTTAAATTTTATTTAAAATTAAATAAGGTGTCTTGAGAATCCCCATTATTCTTGTTACTTATTCCTATTCCTATCTGTCTGAATGTGAAGGACACAGTTCTCTTTTGGTTGTTCATTTCAATTTGAGCTTTTAGGATCAGACAAAATTCAGTGCTTCTAAAACCAGTTCACTCTCCCTGTGAAATAGAACACCTCCCCTGAATGTCCAATTTATGTGCTCTGCCCTTACACAGCATCAAATATAATTTTTGTTGTATTATTCTACATTGCAACCTACAATCAGTTGTGATGTCTTGTTATTTCTTCCCTCACACTGTATGTTGAATCCGTTAGCTCTGTTCACAAAACACACATAAAAATACACACCCAAACAACACACACACACACAGTTCCCATTTTTTTCTTCTGCTCTGAGTAACCATTAATTTTAAATGGTTTAAAGCTTTCTAACTGCCTCTAGCTCTCCCATATTATTTATCTTATATGTAACTATCAAATTAATAAGGTAAGATTTTCTTCATGTTATTTTCATACTCAAACCAAAGCATTGGTATTGGTTTAACTTCACATTGACCATTTTACAGTATGATCTCAGCATTAGTCCTAATCTATATTTTAATACTCTATGTATCTGTTTAATACTATTTTATTTCATATTGCAAATTTTGAGCTTTAAATTGGCTTTTTAACCTGAGTGGTCATAAATCGAATTTTGGCATTTGGTTTTGGAAACTGTAACCCTTACTAATCACTACTAAAAGAAATCTTAACAAGATAAAGACAAGAAAACACATGGTTCTCATATACAACTCAGGAAAACAATTACTATCCTGTTACCATAAAAGTATCCTTCCCAGATAGGAAAAAGACAGTCTCTTTAACAAATGGTGTTGGGAAAACTAGACAGCTACATGCACAAGAATGAAACTGGACCACTTTCTTACACCATACACAAAAATAAACTCAAAATGGATTAAATACCTAAATGTGAAACCTGAAACCATAAAAAACAAAAATCCTAGAAGAGAGCACAGGCAGCAGTGTCTTCAGATTTGCTATAGCAACATCTTTCTATATATGTCTCTGAGGCAAGGGAAATAAAAGCTAAGTTAAACTATTAGGACTACATCAAAATAAAAAGCTTCTTCACAGTGAAGAAAAAAAATCATCAAAATTAAAATACAACCTACTGAATGTAAAAATATATTGGCAAGTGACATGTACAATAAAGGGTTATTATTCCAAAATATATAAAAAAATGAATACGATTTAACACCCAAAAACCAAATAATCCACTTAAAAATGGGCAGAAGATCTGAACAGACATTTCTCCAAAGAAGACATACAGATGGCCAACAGACACATGAAAAAATGTTCAACATCATTCACTCATCATTAGGGAAATGCAAATCAAAACCACAATGAGATATCACCCCACACATGTCAGAATGGCTAACATAAAAAACAGGAGAAATAAATGGTAGTGAAGATGTGGATAAAAAGAAACGTTATGCACTGTTGGTGGGAATGAGAACTGCTACAACCACTGTGGAAGACAGTATGGAGGTTCCTTAAAAAGTCAATAATAGAATTACTATATGATCCAGTAATTTCACCACTGGGTATTTATCCAAAGAGTGTGAAAACACTAATTTGAACAGATACACACACCCATATGTTTATTGCATCATTATTTACTGTAGCCAAATTATGGAAGCAGCCTATGTGTCCAAAGGATAGATGAAGGGATAAAGAAGAGGTGATATGTAGATATATAGATATAATGGAATAATATTCAGATTTAAAAAAGAATGAAACCTTCCATTTGCAACAACATGGATGGATCTAGAGAGTATAATTTCAGGTGAAAGAAGTCACTCAGAGAAAGGGATACCATATGATTTCATTCAGGTATGGAACTTAAGAAAACAAACAAACACAAGGGAATAAAGAGACAAAACAAAAAAACAGATTCTTAGCTATAGAGAAAAACCTGATGATTAACAGAGGGAAGATTGGAGGGAGGATGGGTGAAATAGATGAAGGGGATTAATGAGACACCTATCATGATGAGTGCTGAGTAATGCATAGAATCATTAAATCCCTATATTGTACACCTGAAACTGTGTATTGACTATATTAGAATTAAAATAAAAAAGCTAAGGACATTTGAGTGGCTCAGTTGGTTAAGCATCCAACTTCAGGTCAGGTCATGATTTCACAGTTCCTGAGTTTGAGCCCCACATTGGGCTCTGTGCTGACAGCTCAGATTCGATACTTACTTCATATTCTGTGTCTCTGTCTCTCTCTGCCCATCCCCCACTAGCACTCTGTCCCTTAAAAGTGAATAAAAAAGAAAAAAAAATTATGGCATGTTAATCAATTCTGTGATTATTCCCTATGACTAGCAGTTTCACATGATAGCATGTGTATTTATGTTCACCACAAGGCATAGTTAAAAATATTATTTCTTGGGGAAGCGATCAAGATGGCAGAGAAGTAGGGAGCTCCGTGCATTTTGCTCACCCCTGTCTCTCAAACAGAGAAGGCCTGAAGCCATAGGACACTGAGCCACAGGAGTTTGGGAAGAGAGACAGAGTATACTGGGAAGGCAACCTCATAAGGCTACCTCAAGAAACAAGCCAAACTACACATGGTAGAGAGTTCCAAATAACACTACAAGTAGGGGAAATAAAATAATCAAACAAGAGAGAACAAGAGACAGCATTAAAAGAACACTTCCTGAATGGACAGGCCCTAGACAGTCAATGAGCCTTCCTTAATATAGCAGTACTCACAGGTGCAGAGCACATAAAAAGATTTTAAAACTAACAAGAGACAGAAAGCAAGCCAAAATGAAGAAAAGGAAGAACTCTCCTCTAAAGAAATTCCAGGAAGAAATGACAGCTAAAGAGCTGCTTGAAACAGATATAAGCAGGGGCGCCTGGGTGGCTCTGTCGGTTAAGCAGCCAACTTCAAGCTCAGGACATGACCTCACAGTTTGTCAGTTCGAGTCCCGTGTCAGGCTCTGTGATGACAGCTCAGAGCCTGGAGTCTGCTTCTGATTCTGTGTCTCCCTCTCTCTCTCTCTACCCCTCTCCCACTTGCACTCTTGCTCTCAAATAAACATTAAAAAAATTTTAAAAAGGATACGAGCAACATAACTAGAATTTAGAACAATAGTCAAAAAATTAATTGCTGGGCTTGAAAAAAGCTTGGAAGACATCAGAGAATCTATTGCTACAAAGAATATGGAGCTCAAAAATAGTTGTGATGAATTAAAAACTACTATAAATGAGGTGCATAATAAAATGGAGATATCCAATGCACTGATTGAAGATGCAGAGAGAAGAATAGGTGAATTAGAAGACATAATTATAGGAAAAGAGGAAGCCGAGAAAAAGAGAGATAAACTGATCCAGGAGCACAAAAGGAGAGTTTGAGAGCTGAGTGATACAATCAAATGGAACAATATCCATATCATAGGAATTCCAGAAGAGGAAGAGAGAGCAAAAGGCACTGAAGTAGTCCTTGAACAAATTATAGCTGAGAACTTCCCCAATCTAGGGAAGGAAACAGATACTAAAATCCAAGAGGCACAGAGAACTCCTCTCAGATGTAACTTGAATAAATCTTCTACACGACATATCAAAGTGAAACTGGCAAAACATAAAGACAAAGAGAAAATAGTGAGAGCAGCTAGGGATAAAAGGACCATAACATAAAAAGGGAGACCTATAAGAGTAGTTACAGACCTATCTACTGAAACTTGACAGGCCAGGAAGGAATGACAGGATGTGTTTGCTGTCTACAAGAGACTCATTTTAGACCTGAGGACACCTTCAGATTGAAAGTAAGGGGATGGAGAAATATATATCATGCTACTGAAACTCAAAAGAAAGCTGGAGTAGCCATACTTATATCAGACAAACTGGACTTTAAAAGTAAAGGCAGTAACAAGGGATGAAGAAGGGCATTATATAATAATTACAGGGTCTATCCATCAGGAAGAGCCAACAATTATAAATGTCCACACACCGAATACAGAAGCACCCAAATACATAAAATAATTAAGCACAAACAGAAACAATCTTATAGATAAGAATGTGCTAGTAGCAGGGGACTTTAATACTCCACTTACAGCAATAGATAGATCAACTAGACAGAAAATCACTAAAGACACAATGGACTTGGATGACTCATTGGACCAGATGGATTTGACAGATATATTTAGAACTCTACATCCTGAGGCTATAAAATTCAAATTCTTCTCAAGTGAACATGGCACATTATCCAAGATAGATCACATACAGGAACATAAAGCAGCCCTAAAAAAATAAAAAAGAATTGAGATCATACCATGCACACTTTCAGGTCACAATGCTATGAAACTTGAAATCAATCACAGGAAAAAGTCTGAAAAACCTCCAAAAATATGGAGGTTAAAGAACACCCTACTAAAGAATGAATGGGCCATTTAGGAGATTAGAGAAGAAATTAAAAAGTATATGAAAAAAATGAAAATGGGAATACAACTATCCAAACTCTTTGGGATGCAGCAAAGGCAGTCCTAAGAGGAAAGTACATTGCACTCCAGGCATATTTCAAGAAACTAGAAAAAGCACAAATACAAAATCTAACAGCACACCTAAAGAATTAGAAGGAAAGCAACAAGAGCACTCCAAACCCAGCAGAAGAAGAGAAATAATAAAAATCAGGGCAGAAATAAACTATAAAATCCAAAAAAACAGTTGAACAGATCAATGAAACCAAGTGTTGTTTTCTTGAAAAAAATAAATAAAATTGACAAACCTCTATCCAGGCTTCTCAAAAAGAAAAGAGAGAGCACCCAAATAGGCAAAATCATGAATGAAAATAAATTTGTTACAACCAATCCCTCAGAAATGCAGACAGTCATCAGGGAATACTATGAAAAATTATATGCCAACAAATTGGACAACTTAGAAGAAATGGACAAATTCCTAAGCACACACACTACCAAAATTCACATGGGAAAAGATAGAAAATCTGAACAGACCCATAACTAGTGAAGAAATTGAATCAGTTTTCAAAAACTTCCCAACAAAGAAGAACCCTGGGCCAGACGGCTTCCCTGGGAAATTCTACCAGACATTTAAATCAGAGTTAATACCCATTCTTGTTAAGCTACTCTAAAATATAGAAATCGAAAGAAGACTTCTGGACTCATTCTACAAAGCCAGCATCACTTTGATTCCCAAGCTAGACAGAGGCCCAGCAAAAAAAAAAAAAGAGAGAGAGAGAGAACTACAGGCCAATATCCTTGATGATTACGGATGCAAAAATCTTCAACAAGATACTTACAAATCAAATTCAACAGCATATAAAAAGAATTCTCCTACATGATCAAGTGGGATTCATTCCTGGGTTACAGGGCTGGTCCAATATTCGTAAATCAATCAATGTGATACATCGCATTACAAAAGAAAAGATAAAAACCATATGATCCTGTCGATAGATGCAGAAAAAGCATTTGAAAAAATGCAGCATCCCTTCTTAAAGACCCTCGAGAAAGTTGGGATAGAAGGAACTTACTTAAACATTATAAAAGCCGTTTATGAGAAGCCCTCAGCTAACATCATTTTTAATGGGGATAAACTGAGAGCTTTTCACCTGAGATCAGGAACACGACAGGGATGTCCACTCTCACCACTCTTGTTTAACATAGTGCTGGAAGTCCTAGCGTCAGCAATCAGACAACAAAAAGGAAATAAAAGGCATCTGAATTGACAAAGATGAAGTCAAACTTTCACTTTTCACAGATGACATGATACTTTACATAGAAAACCCAACAGACTCCACCATAAGCCTACTAGAACTGATCCGTGAATTCAGCAAAGTTGCAGGGTACAAAATCAACATACAGAAATTGGTTGCATTTTTATACACCAATAATGAAACAACAGAGAGAAAAATCAAGAAACTGATCCCATTCACAATTGCACAAAAAAACATAAAATACTTAGGACTAAACCTAACCAAAGATGTAAGAGATTTGTATGACGAAAACTATAGAAAACTTATGAAGGAAATTGAAGAAGACACAAAGAAATGGAATAACATTTCATGCTCATGGATCGGAAGAATAAAGATTGTTAAAATGTCATTACTACCTAAAGCAATCTATACATTCAATGCAATCCCAATCAAAATTGCACTAGCATTCTTCTCAAAACTAGAACAACTATCCTAAAGTTTGTATGGAACCACAAAAGACCCCAAAAAGCCAAAGCTATATTGAAGAAGAAAACCAAAACAGGAGACATCACCAACCCAGACTTTAACCTCTACTACAAAGCTGTAATCAATCATCAAGACATATGTCATTGTCACAAAAACAGACACATAGACCAATGGAACAGAATAGAGAACTCAGAATTGGACTCACAAATGTATGGCCAATTAATCTTTGACAAAGCATGAAAGAGTATCCAATGGAAAAAAGACAGCCTCTTTAACAGATGGTGCTGGGAGAACTGGGCAGCAACACGCAGAATGAAACTGGATCACTGTCTCACACCATACACAAAAATAAACTCAAAATGCATAAAGGACCTGAATATGGACAGAAAACTATCAAAACCCTAGAGAAGAAAGCAGGAAACAATCTCCTTGACCTCCACTGCAGCAACTTCTTACTTGACACATCCCCAAAGGAAAGGGAATCAAGAGCAAAAATGAATTATTGAGACCTCATCAAGATAAAAAGTTTCTGCACTGCAAAGGAAACCATCAATAAAACTAATAGGCAACTGACAGAGTGGGAAAATATAGTTGCAAATGACATGTCAGATAAAGAGAGGGCTAGTATCCAGAATCTATAAGGAACTCACCAAACTGCACACCCAAAAAACAATCCAGTGCAGAAATGGGCAGAAGACATGAATAGACACTTCTCCAAAGAGGACATACAGATGGCCAACAGACACATGAAATGATGCTCAAAGCCACTTATCATCAGGGAAATACAAATCAAAACCACACTGAAATACCACCTCACACCAGTCAGAGTGGTGAAAATGAACAAATCAGGTGACTCTAGATGCTGGCAAGGATGTGGAGAAATGGACACCCTCCTACATTGTTGGTGGGAATGTAAACTGGTGCAGTCCCTCTGGAAAACAGTGTGGAAGTTCCTCAAAACATTAACAATAGAACTCCCCTATGACCCAGAAATAGAACTGCTAGGTATTTATCCAAGGGATACAGAACTGCTGATGCTTAGGAGCACATGTACCCCAATGTTCATAGCAGCACTTTCAACAATAGCCAAAACATGGAAAGAGCCTAAGTGTCCATCAATTGACGAATGGGTCAAGCAGATGTGGTTTATCTATACAATGGAATACTACATGTCAATGAGAAAGAATGAAATCTGGCCATTTTTAGCAACATGGATGGACCTAGAGGGTGTTATGCTGAGTGAAATAAGTCACAGAGAAGGAGAGATACCATATGTTTGCACATATAGGCGGGTTAGGAGGAACTTAATGGAGGACCATGGGGGAGAAGAAGGGGAAACATAGTTGGGGAGAGGGAGGGAAGCAAACCATGAGAAACTCTTGAGTACTGAGAACAATCTAATGGCTGATGGAGGGGGGAGAGGGGAATAAGCGTGATGGGCATGGAGGAGGGCAGTTTTTGGGATGAGCACTGGGTGTTATATGGAATCCAACTTGACAGTAAATTATGAAAGAAAAAAATAAAGGTGAATATACTTAAAAATAGTATTTCTTTTTTTTACATATTTCTAAATTTCTTTAATATCTGGTATAATAGAAGACAGTTTCCCATATCTCATATCTACTTCTTCAGTCTACAACATATATTTTCTGATATTTATTTAAAACAGTATTCCTAATTGCCCTAATCTGGAAATGACCTGAAGACTTATCAATTATAGGATAAATACATTGTACTATATTAAGATAATAAAATACTAAGGGGAGCCTGGGTGACTCAGATGGTTAAGCATCCAACTTTGGTTCATGTCGTGATCTCACAGTTCTCAAGTTTGAGCTCCCTTTCAGGCTCTGTGCTGACACTCAGAGCCTGAAGCCTGTTTTGGATTCTGTGTCTCCCTCTCTCTCTGCCCCTCCCCAGCTTGCTCACTCTCTCTCTTTCTCTCTCTCTCTATCTCTCTTTCTATCTCTCTCTCCCCCGTCAAAAATAAATAAACATTAAAACTTTAAAAAATAAATTTAAAAAAAGATAATAGAATACTGAATACTATAGAACAAAAATCAGCAATTAGAAAAATTAGACAACGAGGATCATTTATTTAAGACTTTGAACAAAATTAACTCTATATGAGTCCATTTATATAAAGTTCAAAAAGAGGCAAAACAAGTTTTAGGAGTAAGGATAATGTTTACCCTTGACAGGGTGCTAGTAGTTACTTTTGGCTTGGAGACTGTTATTCTTTCCTCTAAGCTCATTGATATCTACCCTTTCATCAATTGGTAAAACCTCATACTCTCTTTGGGTTTGATGTGCTCAGATCAGCTGTTTGAACAAGCACTTTAGAAGAAGAATGTTCCCAGATATTCAGGATATTTTTTAAAAACACTTGAACACACAATTCTTCTTTGCTTTGTCCTGTCCTTTTTATATGATCATCCATACATGCATAGATCAATTCCATCAATATGTATGATTGTACACTTAAAATTTCAAAGCACTGAACACAGTACTTGGAATACAAAGTATTCCCCACTGCATCCCCAGTGTTGTTTCATATATAATCCTAATAAATTACAAAATCTTATAAAATAATCACAATTGAGTATATTAAATTATGCATAAAGTTATATGAGAACATAAAAAACTGTGCTGAATGGTCATCATACTGAAATAACATGAAATGATGATTGTCCTTACCAGGAAGATGAGAGGAAAGCTAACCCAGGAAGAATAGCAAGTTGTGTTAAAGGCACAACCACATGTAAAACCATGGAATGTTCGCAGAGCACTGAAATGCATTACATAATGGCATATGGGTTGAAGTAGAAGGCAGGATCACAGGAGGAGTTTGGAACCATAGGAGAGTATGAATTTTGTAAGTCTTAGGGCTAGAAAGGACTAGAAGCAAGGTATTCATTTATTTTCATTGTTTAGTGAAAAGTGTGTCATTACAGTTTAATGTGACTTGCCACAGGATTCACAGATATAAACTTGGCCTTTTAAATAAAAGATGATCTCTGGATGTCTTTTTCAAATTTAATTCGAAACAGTATAATCTAATGTTGTAATAGAACCCAAGAATATAAATTAATAAATCAGAACCCCTCACAGTTTAGTAAGAGAGATAAACAAGAAAACAACTAAAGATAATGCAGCTTAACATTTGTTTTCAACACAAATTATTGGGAAGTTAGAATAAGGAAATTAAAAAAAAACCCTCAGAGAACAAAAAACACATGTGAATAAGTATAAATATCAGAAAAGTTGGAGTGCCTGGGGGCGCCTGGGTGGCTTAGTTGGTTAAGCGTTCGACTTTCACTTAGGTCATGATCTCGCGGTTCGTGGGTTCGAGCCCCGCATCGGGCTCTGTGCTGACTGCCAGCTCAGAGCCTGGAGCCTATTTCGGAGTCTGTGTTTCCCTCTCTCACTGACCCTCCCCTGCTCACGCTGTCTCTCTCTCTCTCTCCTACAAATAAATAAAAATATATTAAAAAAAAAAAAAAAAGAAAAGTTGGAGTGCCTGGGTTGAGCAACCAACTTTTGATTTCAGCTCAGGTTGTGATCTCATGGTTCCTGGGATTGAGCCCCACATCAGGCTCTGTGCTGAGCTCAGAGCCTGCTTGGGGTTCTCTCTCTCACTCTCTCTTTGCCCCTCCCCCCCCCACATTCTCTCTCTCTCTCTCTGTCTCACGTGTAAGCACGCACACACGCGGTCTCTCACTCCCTCCCAAATAAATAAAACTTAAAGACTTTTAAAAATAAGAAAAGTTAATGTATGTAAATAAAGAAGGAAGAGAAAATTAAAGAAGGAAAATATGCTTATGCATAAAAATTATCACTTTAAAAAAGATACGAAGTTTAAGATGTTGGAAATCAAGGAGTAGTTCTAGTTACAAAAGTGGAAGGCAATGATGCTATGTTATTTGGAGTTTGATTTCCTTGTTATTTCTAACCTCTAATAAACCAAGTAGCAGGTTGTATTAACTAGTTTGTGTAGAGAAACTTGTCTCTCAAATGTAAGCCAAGAAATGATGATGAAATTCTTTGAGATTGCCTCTAAGGTACAAGTTATTAATTTCCAATGTCACTAATAGAAGGGCATTGGAGGAGAAAGAAATGGGCAAAGGGACAAAGATGGTGATTTTCAACATAAAGAAATAACCTCAGGGTCACCTGGGTGGCTCAGTCTGTTAAGAGGCCGACTTCGTCTCAGGTCATAATCTCATGGTTTGTGAGTTCAAGCCCCATGTCAGGCTTGGTGCTGACAGCTCAGAGCCTGGAGCCTGCTTTGGATTCTGTGTCTAATTCTTTCTCTCTGCCCCTACCCCACATGTGCTCTGTCTCTATCTCTCAAATTAAATAAATGGAAAAAACAAATAAAAAAGAAGAAGAAATGACCTCTATAGTGGATTCCTCAGCCTGATTCTTATTCCAAGTTTGGGGTCAGCATACACTTTTGATGTTCTTTTCCTTTCTGTACCACACTGACAAGCAATATTTTACAGAGTGGTGGCCCACAAACTGAGTTCCAAAGTGAGAACATGACATAGCACAGACCTAGCCCAGTGTACACAGACATGTCACATCAGTAAGAAGAACACTTTTCTTATTTTAAATACCTAGTAATTTGGGATTTTTTTTTACTGTATTATAATCCAGTTTTTTCAAAATTGTCTCATCCATTAAGCATAGTAGACACAGTGCCTAAGACCCATTGTAGTTTAGGGACTCAGAAAAAATATTTTATTTTTTAATCAAAATAAAAATTAATATAATCAAACCTGGACTATACTCATCTTTATTTCTAATTAATAAAGTTTTTATTTTTTGATTTTTTAAAGAGAAGGAAGGAGAGAGAGAAAGTGGCAGAGAGATTGGGTGACAGAGAATTACCTGATATGAGGCTTGAATTCACAGAACCATGAGTTCATGACATGAGCAGAAATCAAGAGTTGGAAGCTGGGTACATGGGTGGCTCAGTTGGTTAAGCGTCTGACTTCAGCTCAAGTCATGATCTCACAGTTGGTGAGTTGGAGCTAAGGGTTGGGCTCTGTGCTAACAGCTCAGAGCCTGAACCCTTCTTCAGTTTCTGTGTCTCCCTCTCTGCTTCTCTACCTACATTCTTTCTCTCCCTCTCTCTATCTCTCTCAAAAACAAATAAACAATTTTTTTTAAAGTGTTGGATTCTTATTCAACTAAACCAACCAGGCACCCCAATATATCTACTTTTTTAATGGAGGAAGTGACCACAGAAGTCCTAAGACCCATGAACTTAATATGGCACTGGGCCTATTCTGTGTAACATACAACTTGAGACCAAGAAGTTGAGTGTGGTCATAACATAAACATAAAATTAGCAGATAACTTGCTTAGCTGTCAAGTCTTGAGGTGGTAAGGAAATTATAGAAATGATACTGTGGAAGGCAACTTGGGAACTAATAAACCTATAGTGTGTTAATTTTTATTGGCTATATGTGTCAAATTATTAGGAGAAAGATGAACTTAGAAAATGCTAGTTCTGTTCTAGTTTAAGCAAAACAGAAATGTAGTAGGGATCAGGTTAGGGGAGCGGGGAAATAACACAAAACAATAAATCAAACAACTCTGTAGAGGGAGGACTGAGGGTGCATAGGTTTGGCTAATGGCACATGGACCTGAGTATTGGTATTGGATATTTTCAAATGCCTTTACATATTCTAATACCATAAAAGCATTTGGCAAATTCTAAGATTATATTTATTTTCTCAAAGTTTTGGTGTGGTTTTGTTTCGGGTACATAGAATTTTAGAATGATAATTTGATGGTAAACATGCAGGTTTTGTTTTGTTTTGTTTGCATTGTTTGATGTGTGTTTGTATTGTTTAATTTGATGCCTTGGTTCGTGGTCCAGGATACTGTAGGATTATTTCTTAAATCATACAGCCCAATAAGTTCATCACAACATTTTAATTTTGTAGTTACTTCCTCCCTTCATTCCTTTATAATAGAACATAGAATTAAAGGGGCTTTTATTTTGTAAATTTTGGCTCCTTTATTTCAAGGTGTTTATTTTTTGAATGCAATGTTAATATGAACTCTTCCTAATTCTGGTTAATTTTTGTGTCATCATTTCATATTTTCATAGGCCTTCTATTTCCTTTTTCATATGGTCCCATTGTTCCATTTCCATTTCACAAATTTCACATTGTTTTTAGTCATTGAAATTAGGAACAATTGTGGAGATGGTTGCGGGCTGTTTTTATGGATCTCTGTGTGTGTGTGTGTGTGTGTATGTACAAGTAAGTCTTTTTGTTCATGTTTTGTTCTCAGCAGGAAAATGACTTTCCCTCCAGAATTTATTTTTCAAATTAGAATTCTCCCACAGAAAGAATATACTGTTTGAATGACTGGTTTTTTATCCTGCTCTCTGCCAAAAATGCAAGAGATGCCTCTAAGTAGAAGTTTCTTCTCTTCGGTGGAGCACATTAATTCCCAACCCTCACCCTCACCACTAGGTTGAGAGCTTTACTCCTACCAGTTATTATTCCCATTTTATAAATGAGACTATTGAGGCTCAACTTTCATAAAATGACAGAAAAAAAACTATAAAAATTATCAAGAACTGAAGCTGAGCAAATGATCCCACTTTTCCTATAATGATGTTATTTCTATCCACTCCAAACATGTATGTAAATTTGTTCTTTACCCACATATTTTCCATTGATACTAGAGAACCTATTGCTATGACATACTTATTGGAAAGTCCAGAATTAGTGGCATTCAGTTTAATGTTAAAGGACCCATATTTCCCAGAGTGAATATCTAAAAAGCTTGGCCATTGATAGGTTCTGACTCAACTCAGATATTCTATATGATATTCTGAAGTCAAAAAATAAAAAAAAAAAATCTTTACACATAAGATAAAACAGAGATTTAATCTGATCAAAGCAATTATAAAACTATGTACAAAAATGTTTAGTCAAGTTGAAATACTAGGTTGCCTAGAGCAAGTCAGTCTGTGTCTCACTTGCGTCAGTGTGCATGTCTGTTCTGTTCTACCAGAATGTTGAACAACTCAGCCATTATTCCAGATATCCAAGATTTATTTTTGTAATTGTGCTGTGCATCAGACATTTACCAAATGGCAAAATGCTTAGCAGATAGATAGCTTCCTTAACAGGATACCATCTCATCTGTAAGAACAACTTCTTATGCACCAGTGAAAATGGAAAGCAGTGGGCCAGAAACCATTGGAATTAATATGACATAAGAATTGCTCTAATGAAAGAAAGGTGCCTAAGATATAAATACTGAGAATAGGACTATTCTAAGGTTTTTTTTATTATTTCTAAATTTTTGGCGTATTGTTATATTTGGCAATTATGGCAAACTTATCTAAGTGTGGCATTAAAACCTGGTCTGTAGATTACCAACAAGAACATACTTCCTTCAATCTTCTTTATTACTCCCATGCACCTTTTTCTAAAATTTTACCTCTGTCTAGATATATAGACTTAGAATATGAAAGTATTGAATACTCTTACAATTGAAAAAGTGGAAAGGATAGTTATATAAGCAAAAATAATTGTTTTATCACTGTATATATACGTTTAAATGCTGTTTATTTTAGACTTGGCATGTTACAGTTTACCCAGTATTTAGTGGTATGAGTAACACCCGCTTGCTTAGCTCACAATTTTGGGGACCAGACATTTGGTTTAGTTCAGCTAAGCAGCATATCTGCTGGGCTTGATTTGATTCATTCATGTGTTGGCAATCATCCAGCAGTAGATGGCTCTACTTTCATGTTTGGTACTTTGCTGTCAGCTGATTCAGTGGTAGCAATTGTGCATTTCATGAATCCAGTGTTTCTCATCATTGAGTAGGTTGGCCTGGATTTGTTTACTTACTGTCAGAAAGTTCCAAAAGTAGCAAGCATGAAAGCCCCCATTCCCCAATGCTTTGTACATTCCTGCTTTGGTCACAATTGTAGTGTATCAATGGCCAAGATAAATCACAAGTCATATGGCAAGTTCTGATTCAGGGGCTGAATTCCACTTTTTATTATAGGGGACCAGTGCTTTGTGGTTAAACTTGAGCTCTAACTTAAGTTTAAGCAGTAAGGAAATATATTATCATGTGTATTAAGAATTCCAGACATAGAGTATTCTCTGAGGTGACTGATTTGGAGGCTTAAAAATGGCATCAAGTTTCTTTAGGTCCTTCTGCCTCTCCTCTCTGATATCCAAAGTGTTTGTGGCATGTAAAGGCCTAGAACACAAAGGCCGCAGCAGTTCCAGACATCACTTTCTACAAAGAAAAAGCCAAGGTAGAAGGGAGATAGTCTTTCTGAGGTCTCACTATCCAAGGAATAAGAGAAGTTCCCAGAATCCTCCAGCAACCTCCTTTTGTGTAACATTGGCTATATTGATGCTACAAAACCATTCCTTAAACAAAGCTTTCCTCAGAGATGATATTATCAGGACTACCTCAGACTGAACACGTGGTAAGGAGTGGATCATTGATTAATTCAACAGCTTTTTATCATATACCTACTATATACATGCATTAGACCAGGCACTGGGGACTTAGCAGAGAATGAAATACTTTTACCCTTCATGAAGTTTACAGTCTAGTCAGAAGGGCTTGTAATAAATAAGTATAGGGCATCTGGGTGGCTTAGTCGGTTAAGTGTCCAACTTTGGCTCAGGTCTTGATCTCACAGTCGGTGAGTTTGAGCCCCACATCAGGCTCTGTGCTGACAGCTCAGAGCCTAAAGACTGCTTCAGATTCTGTGTCTCCCTCTCTCTCTCTCTGCCCCTCCTCAGCTTGCACTCTGTCTGTCTCTCTCTCAGAAATAAACATTAAAAAATTTTTAAGCATATATAATATACAACTGATAATAAAAGATAGAGGGAAATAAATGGTAAAGGGGATACAGAGAGCCAGAGAATAAGAGTGAAGTTTATGTTTTGTATAGAAGAGTTAGGCAAGGCCTGATTGTCCAGGTTCAGAGACTTAAGAGAAATAAGGTAGTATGTGATATGGATATCTGAGGGAAACACTTCCCATGCAGAGGGACAAAGACTTGCAAGGATCAAACTTTGAAGAGGCTTGTTTGAGAAAAAGTAAAAAAAAAAAAAAAAAAAAAAAAAAAAAATAAGCCAGTGAACCTGGATCAGAATGATCTAAGGATGGAGTAGTGGAAAACAGAATAGAGGTAAGAATCATATAGAGCCTTGTAGACGATAAGATATTTATATTTTCCTCTAAGTGAAATGGACGGGAAGCCATTTGAGGATTTTGGAATGAGTTGTGACATATCTGGATTTACTGTATAATATTCTGCTATGATTCTAACAGACCATATGGGGCAGAGGCAGATGCAGCAGAACACAAGGATTCCAGTAGAACAACAGTGGTGGCTTTGACCAAGATGGTGATAGGAGAGAAGTGTTCTGGCTCTAGGCACATGCTGAAGCCAGAACACAGAGAATCTGATGACAGATTTGATGTATGCCATGAAAATAACTTTTCTGTGCTCTAACTTCCATATTTAATAAAATAATATCTCACAATTTTGTTGTGAGGATTTATGATATATATAATTGTCTTCAGCAGTTTATTATATCCAGTCTCTTGTCTCATCCCCAAATGATTATAATGCATTGTTTGTGTATTGAATTTCTAGCTAATGGGCATTTCACATACCATAAGTCTCCTAAATATAGAAGTGAGGGTGGATTTGTGTGATCTTGAGAAATAGAGTTTAAAACAGGACTCAAAAAGACAGGAGAATGTGGACAGAAAACAAGAAGAAAAATAAAGTGTAATGAGATAGAAATATTTTCCTTTCGCTGACTTTTTTGTTGTTGTTCTGTGCTATTAGTGATGGATGAATTAACCAGATACATATAAAGATTCAGAAACAAGTTTCATTTTGAATGATCCTTCACTTTCCTGAGTGTCCTAAGTAAAATACCTGGAAATATGTGCACATCTAATTCACTGGGCTAAGTCATATAATTTTTTGCTGGGCCATATCTTTCCCAGGAAGCAGACACTAGTGATGCCTTTATCACTATGTTACTCTGTCTTTTGTAAGCTCAAATTTGTGTAATGATACTTATTTATAAAAGTAAATGATATTAATATGACAATGGATCATATGAAAATTTATATATGATTATTCACCTTTATAAATAAGTCGTTACACTTGTATACTTCAAGTGTGTTACAAAATTATTCCTGGCTATTTCTATCCATTTCTCAATTAGCATAGGATTTCAAAAAGTTCTCATGTAAATATATTCCTGTGTCTAAGCATTTAGTATTAAAGTATATTCAAATGACTTTGGGACACTAGGGTGACTCAGTCAGTTGAGCATCCGATTCTTCGTTTCAGCTCAGGTCATGATCCCAGGGTCATAGGATCCAGCCACATGTTGGGCTCCATGGAGAGCATAGAACGTACTTAAGATTCTCTCTTTCTTTCCCTCTGCCCCTCTCCCCTGTTCTCTCTCTAAAAAATAATTAGATGAATAATAAGATAAAAGTAGCTTCAATATAGCTCTCACAGCTCTTGTACAGTGTTATACCTATTACTGTTGTTTGTTTCCTTCCTGATAGGAAAGTTGCTGTGTCACTCTTACTGTAGGCATAGCTATAACTCATTTACTTTTGTTTGTTTTAGAAATCATTCCAGCCAGGATTTGGTTAGACAAACTGCTGTGTGGGGTGTGTGTGTGTGTGTGTGTGTGTGTGTGTGTGTGTGTGTGTTTAAATTAAGTCCAACAAATCAAGACCTAAAGCCGCTTGCACATTTTAGATTATAGATCATAGCAAATTTTCAGCAACCAGATTTCATATTCAAAGACAGATTTTGGCTTCTAACTCTGTGTTCATATGCTGAGATAAAATCTGGCTATTTAGAAGTTGGCCAGGCTGTTTCAATACATCAGCACTGCTAAATATCTTGAAAAGGACAAAAGTAGACAGCATAACAAATTCTGCTTTTTCACAATGACACCAGCGCTGTGCAGCTACGTACGTTTTAGTGTTTACAGAAAATGTGAAAAAATGTGTTACTTTATTTCCAGAATTACATATATTCTTGGCAGCAAAGCTAGAATAAAAGGATAACACATTGTGAGTATATGACAGTGATTTCATTATCCAAATCCAAAGAAGTTGAACAATATGAAATTGCCAGTAGTGAACCATTTCAGACCCTCAACAATGCTAATTTCTATGGTTCAACCTCAAATATGTAAAAATCTTGAGTAATATCTACTTCTAACTTATTAGTGCATATAAGGAGAGTTAATTCGGAAAATGTAGATGTGAAAATAAAATACAATTGTGAAAAAGTTATCAAAATGTAAAAAACTATGTAAAGCACTTGTAATTATAATTCCCATTCCTTTAAAGATTTCAAGTTACTTAATATGCATCATACAGTGTTTTCAAAGTACACATTATTACTATGTTTTCTTCATGATGTGAAGATTACAGAATGATTTACATTCTGTCATATGCAGTGCTGATCATATGCAGTTTGAGCAACTGAATTTTATCCTTAGCAATTCTCCTTCTCTTCAGCAAGGATCATCATCCCAAGATACAGGAGAAAAATGCAGTTTTTTTTCTCTCTTGAAGCCTGTTCAGAGTTCTTTTAACTCCTATATTAGATAACAAGAAGAAAACCTAGAGTTTGTCGATTACTTCAGATTGGAAGGCAAAGCACTATTTCAGTCAGGTGCCTAAATCTGAGTTCACTGCAAATGGTCTATTAAGATAAAAACATGGAGAAGAAAGGGGAAGCAGCAGCAGGAGGTTTTCAGTTCCTTGATCACTGCTGCCACAGAAGACTCAACATTATGTTTTATTTTAGCCAACTGGGAATTATTATATTTGTAGGAAAGCTTTGAACATTGGCTTTGGTTCAAATAGAGAAAAGATGAAAATTCAAGGTCCAATTGAAAGAAGTAACCAAGAAAACTACGAATCATTTACTACTTACTACATATATATTTCTATTCAAAATGCGGTTCAAATAACCTCTTCAATCAGTTGGTCATGGACCATTCACTTAATTTATATGTCTGCATAACTAACTTCATCACCAAGCAGCGACTTGACAAACCAGCAGAGGAAAAGCATGTACTGCCTTTCCCCCATGTTTTGATGCTCTAACTAATGCCTTTGACTGATCTTTATTGCTACTCTGTGCATCAGAATACTTTGTTCATGAACATTCTTTATCCCAAAGAGAGTAATGGAGTTAGAGTGACCTTATGACATCAGTGAAATGGCCCACAGCCAGCTTAGTGCACTCCAGAGAAACAGACAGATATTGTGGTTTTTGATGCTGGTGAAGCAAACTATACTTTTATGCTGACTGAGTATTTTAGACATGACTTACATTCTCTGAGTCTAGGGTCATCATTCCTATTACTGCCTTCAGAGTTCTAGTCAACAAAGATGAACACAGTAGATGTTATCTTTTATATTTTAAACACTAGCAGGTGCTTTTCTCTTATAAGAAAGAGTCATAACCATATTAAAACAAAGTAAAAACTTAGTAATAACATAGTAGTCTAATGAACAGTTAAATAATATTTATAAGTTTAGAACATAAAACATGCTCCCTTTTCTTTTAGAAATTGAATCCCAACCAACAACAATTTAGGTGAGATATTCTTCACATAAGGTATGAGCTCTAAACATGTGGTTGTTCTTATGCTATTATGTATTATCAGTACATTTTCCTGGGGTGCTCAATATTCAGTACAATTCAACCAGTTGGTATTAGAATCAGGTCTTCTGCTTCTGGGGCAATAACAAAGTTAAACAAGAAATATTCCTGAAGAATATGAGCTCCGATTGCACGTTGGAAAGTTTTTCTGAGTTAAAAAATTATAAGCACTAATAAAAGGGGTGAAAGTCATTATGAATCTAAAAAATAGATAAGATAGTATGGAAATTCTTTATTTGAAGATACATGCTGAAAATACCATGTGTTTCACTATAAAAGATTAAAGCTTGAGTAACTCAGTTACTTGAACAAACAAGAACTTGGGCTTCAAGGAATATTGGGAAGAGAGAAGAGTGATCCTGTAGAAAAAGAAGGACCATGACCTAGCAGTGGAAAAGAGACAGTCAGTGACAATAAATCCATCAATAAAAATTTTGTATCACTGCTCCTCAGAGTCAACACACATTATCTGCAAACAGCCCTTTCTTAATCAGTTGGATTTTGTGATTTTCCTCTCTTAAAATAAATAACAGAAGCCAAAAGAATACTTTTAGTTTTACTTGAGGCCATGTGGAAGGTTGCTTACGTGTCTTGATCAAAGGTTAATGTCTCTTATTCACACACACAAAATCTATACTATTGATTAATCCTGTGGAAAGAAAAGGCAAAACAACTCCCACTTTTGGAGGAAAGCAGAAAAGTTAAGTTATTTTAGTACATCTGGTTTCATGCTCATGATATGCCTGCTGGCCTAAAACTATAAATTTTCAAGATTTACTTAGAAAGAAAGTCCAGCTAATGAATTTTTTCCCTTGTAATCATCCCTTAAATTACATACAGTATGTTTGAAGATGTTTTGCCTATGGAGAATTCTAATCTGCAGTGTTGTCCTAGAGGTTAAGAAACCATTAATAATTGCCTCCAAAATAATCTTGGACAATTATGGTTCAAGGAGATAGTTTCATCTTTTAAATTGTTTCTCTGGATACTTATGTTCAGAGTTTCAGAGTGTTAGTTAAGTTTGTTCTTTTTATTTCCACTTGAAAGTGAGCAAAAGAGTAAAATATTATATTAAAAGTAGAAAAATACAATATTATAATGGAAGAGCAGATTGAAAGTCTGAAAGGTCTAGCTCATTTAGTAGGCATAAATCTTGTCTTTCATTTTAAAAAATTCTTTGAGAGTATAAAAAGCTGCTTCTCGGATATCTTGACACAGTCAGTATTTTCAGACTGGTATTAGTAGTGGGAAGGGACTGTAAGAGTTTGAATTCCCAAGGACAGATCATTTTCAACTGAGAGAATCTGATAACATTATTTTTGATTGGCAAATATTTTCTCTTTATGAAATGTGTATTTTTATCATTCAGAGGCATACTATTAAAAGCCTTTTGTATTTTTGTTTTTCATGGATCTTTATAACAGGGCTACATGGAGACTTTATTGTCAGTAAACTGGTGTGGTTTTCCAATTGGATGTTATAGAGATTTGACATTGCAATTGAAAGTCAGAAAAAATTGTTTAATTATAATACTGTAGAAGTATAATGTATTTACTGAAAAAAAATTCTTTTTTTAAAATTTCTTGATGTTAGTGGAAAACATTTATTTAGATGGGGAATGCTTTCAAGTGAAATTCCAAATGTAACCCTTAAGAAATCCATATATTAGAGTTGTTAAGAAACTGAGTTCCAAAAACCTTTAGAAAAGTAAAGGTTAAGAATTTGAAAGTTGAGGAATTTTAATTGTGACAGTTGGGTTAAAGATCTTAAATGTGAACTGTTTTCTTTTCCATGTTAAATGGCATGATATTAAGTAATTGTGGGATATTCTTACCATCAACTTGGTTATCTGAAAGTATTTTCAAAGTGATATTTAGAGAGCTTAGAAAGTAATACAGTTTGCAAACCTTGAGTTAAGCTACCTATATATCTATATCTATATCTAAATTTTACTTCAGTGTAAATAAAAATGTATTTATATTCTTTTTTCTATTAAAACTGAATACGATTATATGAGTGAAAAATCAGGTTCTGTCTTATAGGTCACTTACATGGCAAATAATTCAAACTCTTATAAGACGTAGAATGTTTCTGGTAATAGAAAATATACTCTTAAGGACCATCTGCTATACTTTCCCTTATCTATAACATTGATTCAAACTTTAGCATCTTGAATACTGACAAAAATATATTTGCAGACTCAACTGGAGTTTTTACTTGATATTCTTTATATAGGGGCATTCTAGATGCAAAAACATCAGTCACAACTGTATCTTCTTGCATATTTATATAATACTCTTTCTTTTCTAGCCCATTTAGCAAGTAGAAGCATGTCCTGATGTATTGTGAACAGGTGGGCAAATATCAACTGTGTTTCATATAGTTGATATACAATTTCCAGCTCCCTTTTGGTAATCACTTTTGCCAAGAATATATGGTAGAGAATATGGATCTTTTTAGGAGACAGTGGTTTATATATCACTTGATATAAGGAAAGTCTTTGAATTTTGGCATAGTGTTTTCCTATATCTTTTATTTTAGTTTTTATTTATTTAGATTGTACAATTAAATATTTTTCCTGTCACTCTGGTTGCAAGTATTTGTAGTTTTCTGTCTTCCAGAATAGTCTTCATCTATGTTAAAGCTTGTCTAGGGTAAAAGGAAAAAAAGAGATATAAATACTTGGTCACATGGATATATGATATTAAACCCTATAGTGTAAGCACTTTGATGAGACAAACCATGAAATTAGAAAAGAAGGTGCTTAATAAAAATATATTTAATGAAGGAATAATATATTGATTGTACTTAATAAACACATAGGAAACTTTATAACTAAAAATTCTATACATATCAAAAGTGTTTCTCTTTAACATCTTGAAGAAAGCACTAGTTTGAAATAGGTTGCTAATCTGAAAGATTGCAAATTTAAGATAGTAAATCTTTTTGATTTTAATAATTTAAAGTGGAAAAATCTTCATTTTAACCTTGTTATTGAATTTAGCATTCAACCTTACTCTGTGATATTAAGTCACTTTTCAGGTATCTTTTAGGGTAGAGAACTACTAGTTGACACTAAATTTAGTTTCTTGTCATAACTGAATCAAGAAATGATTACAAAGATTTGTAACCACTTTTCAAAATGTACATGAACTAAAAGTTCATTTCAATAGAATGTCTCCCTCATGATTGTTTGTGTCATTGCATAGAGGTTCAAATCAAGCTTAAAAGATAGTTTCTAAACTGTGTTTTTCCCTTAATCTCCAGTTTTTAATTTCTTCAAACTGGAAATGAAGCTAATAATACTCATTTAAAGTAATTGTAAGAGTATCTGATAACTAATTTTGGTGAAAGAACTTTTAAATGGGTTATGATAAAATAAGTTATTTAAAAATCAAAAATAATGACAGAAATTGATTTAAAAAGAGAATAACATGTAATTCAACATAATGCCATATATATATAAACATATATATATATATGTATGAGGATTTGTTTAGTTCTATTTAATGTTTGCAAAAAGCATTCATTTCCCAATGTTTCTGAAAATTTAGTTCAGAAGCTAACAGTGCTGATGACATCTCAATTTGAAAGTCTTAATTAAAACACTTATATCTGAAGTTATTTAAAGTAATTATGGTTGCTTCAAAAGCAAAGAATTATGGAAATGGTAAATGATTCCTGAGAGTCACATTTGTGAGGAGGAAGAAATTTTTTTTTTTTTGGCCTTTTAGAAATAAAATAACAAAAGATATGCCATAAAAACAAGAAATATCTATAGGCTTTTGAAATGATAAGCATGTCCTAAAACCACAGATGTACCGTGTATGTATTTGTATATGCAATATATGCATATACATTAAAATATTATATTTTAAATCTAATATACTTAAACTTTTAAATATCTTCATATGTATATGTAAATATTTTTATATATACATATATATAAATATACATGTCTCATATATATGCATATATACATGTACATACACACATATGTGTTTATCTTCTTACATATACATATATGTGTATTTTTATATATACACATACATATAAATAGACACACTCTGTAATCAACACAGTGTTCTTTTTTTTTTTTAATATTTTTTAATTTATTTCTAGGAGAGAGAGAGACAGCATGAGCAGGGGAGGGTCAGAGAGAGAGGGAGACACAGACTCTGAAACAGGCTCCAGGCTCTGAGCTGGCAGTCAGCACAGAGGCCGACGCGGGGCTCGAACCCACGAACCACAAGATCATGACCTAAGCGAAAGTCGGACGCTTAACCGACTAAGCCACCCAGGCGCCCCTTAACACAGTGTTCTAAAGAAACTTGTCTACTAAGATACTGTTGTAATTTTGGCCTTAGAATAATTTTGCCTATTTTTGAATTTTATATACATAGTTTTATATTACATGTATTATTATGCATGGCTGCTTTTTCATCAATATGTTATCAATTATCTAAACTGTTGCTAGTTGCTTGGATTTCAGGGTTTTTTAAAAAAATTTTGTATAGATTTTTAGTTAGTATATAACAGATTTTTCATCCAATTTATTGTATATTAACTTCTAAGAGTTTTCTAGCTTAGGACTATTATGAGTAGTGTTGTAATATAATTGTGTTTTTTGATGAACATCTTCGAACAATTCCTTAGAGTATATACTGAAAATACAAGTGCTGGATCATACAAAATAAATATATTCAGTTTGATTATGTATAAACATATTTATTCACACTCTTATCAACATTTCACCAGTGCTCCTGTTATTCCACAGCCTCTACAAATTTTTCCTTTGTTTTAATTTTAAACCTTAATATAGGTATGGATTGGTTACATTTTATAATTTCACTTCCTCGATTACTCAAAGCATCGTCTACTTTCTCACTGGATTATAGATGAATTAGATATCATATTTTATGATGTTCCTATTTAATGTTTTACCATTTTCTAGGGTGCCTAAGTGGCTCAGTCAGTTAAGCACTGATGCTTGATTTTGACCCAGGTCATGATCTCAAGGTGGTGAGATCAAGGCCTGCTTCAGATTCCGCACTGGGCATGGAGGCTGCTTAAGATTCTCTTCTCTTTCTCCCTCTGCCCCTCCCCTGCTCAATCTCATTCCCTCTCTCTCTCTTTCTCTCTCTCTCTCTCTGTGAAAAAAAAACATACCATATTTCAATTAGATTTTCTGTCATTTTTCTTTATGGTTAGCAATAGGTTTTTAAATATGTCACATAAGGGGTGCCTGGGTGGCTCAGTTGGTTAAGTGTCTGACTTTGGCTCAGGTCATGATCTCACAGTTTGTGGGTTCGAGCCCCATGTCAAACTCTTTGCTAACAGCTCAGAACCTGGAGCCTGCTTCAGATTCTGTCTCCCTCTCTCTCTGCTCCTCCCCTACTCATGCTCTGTCCCTCTTTCTGTCTCTCAAAAAATAAATAAACATTAAAAAAAATAAAAATTATATTTCTTAAATAAATAAATAAGTCACATAAATATTTAATAAAATATATGTATGTATATCCTTGAACAGTAGAGGAAAAATACTTTATCAGATAAACAAAAATTGAATCTACTGCCTACTTTCTTTAGAGAGAAGGAAAATAATATACAATCTACATAAAGGAAAGAAGAGCATTGAAGAAGCAATAAATGAAGTCTAAAAACTTATTTCTCTTATTTTTAATCAATTTGACAACAGATATTTCAAAATAATAATGACAATAGTGTATTTGGTTTTGTATTCTTATGAATATACATATATCCATTTTGATGTATACTTATGTATATGAGAAATGAATGAGAGCAATGATGGAATGTAGGGGAGAGAAGAATTAGGAATATTTTGTTATTATAAGGTACTCACATTGCCAGGGAAGTGGTATAGGGCTATTTGAAACTGGACTTGGATTATTTGTAATTGTATACTGCAAATTCCAGGGCAAACACTGAAGTGAGAAAGAAAAGCATAACTGATATGCTAAGAAAGGTGAGAAAATAGAATAATATGAAATCTTCAGTTTAAACCACCAAAAGCAGAAATAGAGCGAAAAGATAAAAATAGGAAGGAAGAAAGGCAACATAAGCAGTAATAAATATGATAGACATTAATCTAACTGTATCAAAAATCAGTTTGAATGTTAGTGGGATTGTCATAGTAGCTCAAAAGCCAAAACCCAACTATATGTTGCCTATAAATATAAAGACACATAGAGATTTTTAAGAAGTAAATGGACATAGAAAATACATCATTTTAACACTAAGCAGAGGAAAACAGGAGTAGCTGTATTAATTTCAGACTGAGCCAACTTTGAAATAAGGAAACTTATCAGGAAAAAAAGAAAGGGAATTAAATGATGATAAAGGGGCAGTTCCCCCAAAAAGACTGAGTATTTTTAACATGTATATGCTTAATACATATGTCAAACAACATGAGCCAACAAGCAATAGAACTGCAATGAGAAATATACTACCATAGTTGAAGACATTAGCACTCTTCTTCCAGAAATGGACATATTTTAGCAGGCCAAAAATCAGTAAGGAAATAATTGAACTCAACAACACCATCAATCAATTGGTGTAATTGACATTTGTAGACTACTTTATCCAATAAAAGCAGAACACACATTTTTTCCCCAAGCACACATGGATATATTAACATCTACGGCCATAAAACACACCTGAACAAATTTAAAAGAATAGAAATTATACAGTGTTTGCCCTTAGGTCACAATGGAGTTAAACTAGAAATCAATAACAGAAAAATAACTGAAAAATCCCCAAAATAAATGGAGATTAAACAACATACTTGTGCATAACGTATGAGTTGAAGAACTTACCCTCAGAGAAATTTTAAAATGTCTTGAACTAAATGAAAATGAAAACGCATTTGTTTTTGCTTTAGTGCAGCAAAATCGGTGCTTGGAGGGAAGTTTATAGCATTGAATACCTAGAAAAGAAGAAAGATCAAAAATCAGTAATCTACAGTTTCACCTTGGGAACCAATTAAAAGAAGAGATAGTTAAATCCAATTAAGCAGAAGAAAAGAAATAAGAAACAGCAGAAATTAGTAAAATTGAAAACAAGAAATCAGTAAGGATCAATGAAACCAAAAGTTTATTCTTTGAAGGATTAATAAAATTAATAACCCTCTAGCTGGGCTAAGTAAGAAAAAAAGACATTTAATCCAAATTACTGATATCAGAGATGAAACAGGGGCATCAAAATCTATGAAAATTAAAAGGATAATAAAGAAATACTATGAACAACTCTGCCCACAAATTTTATAACCTAGGTGAAATGGACCAATTTCGTGAAAAAGACAATCTGCTCTAAACCACTCAAGAAAAAATAGAGGTTCTGAATAGGCCTATATCTATTAAAGAAATTGAATCCCTCAGCTGCAGCACCTTCTTACTTGATACGTCTCCAGAGGCAAGGGAAAGAACAGCAAAGATGAACTGTTCAGACCTCATCAAGGTAAAAGTTTTCTGCACAGTGTAGGAAACAATCAAAAAAACTAAATGGCAACTGATGGAATGGGAGAGGTATTTACAAATGACATATCAGATAAAGGGTTAATATCAAAAATCTATAAAGAAGTTACTAAACTCAACACCTGAAAAACAAACAATCCAGTGAAGAAACTGAGAAGGAGACATGAATAGACCCTTTTCCAAAGACTTCCAGATGGCAAACAGACACATGAAAAGTTGCTCAACATCGCTCCTCATCAGGGAAATACAGATCAAAACCACAATGAGATACCACCCCACACTGGTCACGGTGGCTAAAATTAACAACTCTGGAAAGAACATATATTGGCAAGGATGCAAGGAAAGGGGAATCCTCTTGCACTGTTGGTGGGAATGCAAACTGGTGCAGCCACTCTGAAAAACAGTGTAGAGGTTTCTCAAAAAATTAAAAATAGAATTACTCTATGACCTAGCACTTGCTCTATTAGGAATTTATCTAAAGGATATAGGAGTGCTGCTTCGAAGGGACACATGCATCCCAATGTTAATTGCAGTGCTATCAACAATAACCAAATTATGGAAAGAGCCCAAATGTCCATTGACTGATGAATGGATAAAGAAGTAAAGAAAATGTAGTATACGCACACACACACACACACTATTCGGTGATGAAAAAGCATGAAATCTTGCCATTTGCGACAATGTGGATGGAACTGTAAGGTAATATGCTAAGCGAAATAAGTCAGTCAGAGAAAGATATCATGTGATTTCACTCTTAAGAAACACTTAACAGATGATCATAGGGGAAGAGAAGGAAAAATAAGATAAAAATAGAGAGGGAGGCAAACTGTAAGGGTCTCTTAAGTACAGAGAACAACCTGAGGGTTGAAGGAGGACACTTGTTGGGATGAGCACTGGGTGTTGTATGTAAGTTATGAATCACTGGATTCGGCTCCTGAAGCCAAGATTACACTGTATGTTATCTAACATGAAAATTTAAAAACAAAAAAGAAAAAGAATAAAAAGAAAAACATTATCAATAATCCAAAATAGTAAGCACTGGATCAGTAGGTTCACTGGTGAATTCTTCCAAATATTTAAGGAAGAAAGTATCCCAACAACTTACAATCCTTTTTTTTAAGTTTTCTTTATTTTTGAGAGACAGTGTGAGCAGGGGAAGGGCATACAGAGAGGGTGACAGAGGATCTGAGACAGGCTTTGCATTGACAGCAGTGAGCCTGATGTAGGGCTCAAACTCACCAACCATGAGATCATGACCTGAGCCGATGTCAGATGCTCAGCTGACCGAGCCTCCCAGGAGCCCCTGCAATCTCTTTCAAAGGATAGAAGCAGAGGGAATATTTCCTAACTCATTGAATGAGGTCAACATTACCTTAATACAAAAACAAAGATGTTACAAGAAAACTACAGACCAACCTTTCATGGGCATAGATGCAAAAATTCTCATCTAAATGTTAGCAAATCAAATCTTATAAAGTATAAAAAAAACTTATACACCACAACCAAGTAGGACTTGTCCCAAGTATGCAAGACAGGTTCAGCATTTGAAAGTGAATTAGTGTAATCCAAAACATGAACAGGCTAATAAAGAAAAAAAATCACATGATCATGTTAATAGACTCAAATAAAAGCATTTGACAAGATTCACTTCCATTCACGCTAAAAATTGTCAGTAAACTAGAACAAGAAGGGAGTATTTAATTTCATAATGACTACAAAATATCTGCAGAAAAATCATACTTTATGGTGGGAAGCTCAAAGCTTTCCTGTTAAGATCAGATACAAGGCTAGGTTATCTCCTCTTATCACTCCTTTTCACCATCATACTGCAAGTCTTTGCTTAAGCAATAAGCCAAGAAAAGGAAAAATGAGATATAAGATTGCAAAAGAAGACATAAAACTGTGTTTTCAGATGACGTGGCCATCTATGTAGAGAATTCAAAAGAATCAACAGAAAATTCCTGGAACAAATAAGCAAGTATAGTAAGTTTGAAAGATAACAAGGTTAATATACAAAAGTCCACTGCTTTTCAAGATACCAACAATGAAGAAGAGGAACATGAAATTACAACCACAGTACCATTTATATTAGTAACAAAAATGTTAAATACTAAGATATAAATGTAACCACAAATCCAGATAACAAGTGCAAATCATTTATATGATATTATAATGATAGGTATATATCCTTATACATTTGTTGAAACCCATGAAGGAAGGTAAAATAAGACTTTGGATGATTATTGTGTTCCAATGTAGGATCTGGTATGTGATATTGATAATGGAAGAGGGGAAGAGGGTGTGCATGTCTGAGTACAGGATATATTTGGGAAATCTCTGTATATTCCTCTCAATTTTATTGTAAACCTAAAACAGCTCAAAAAATTAAAACCCTTACAAACAAAAGAATCCAGATTTGAGAAAGCAAAGTTAATTGTTAATACTCAGAATGCTGACTTATAACACTCAATGAGTACTGACTAAAATGGGTAAATAAATGCAAAGGTCTTCATATAAAATCCTTTTACTTGGGATTTTATTAATGCAATCTAATTATCAAATGCGATATCAGAAAAAAATAACAAGAGAAAATTTAGACAAGACAGATTTCCAAACTCACAATACCTGGGACACTTCGGTTGTTCAGCTGGTTAAGTGTCTGATCCCTGATTTCTACTTAGATCATGATCTCATGGTTTGTGATAGACCCCTGCTTGGGATTCTCTCTCCCTTTCTCTCTGCTCCTCTCCCACACTCAATAAATAAATAAATAAATAAATAAACAAACTAACTAACTAACTAACTTTAAGAAAGGAAAAAGTAAAAGAAAACTCACAATACCAGTCAGACTCATTACATTCACATGCAATTGCTTTAAAACATGTTTTACCAAAAGAGGGATAAAAATTTCTTTTTTCTGATAAGTTTTATCAGTGAAATATAATAAATATGATTTTAGTTAGGATATATCATCCTTATAAGGAAACACAAGTCTAGGAGATTCATATCCTTCTTCTGAGTAGCTTATTAAGAAGTTAGCTCAGCCAGCCTAATTTAGCTCAAATGAAAAAGAGATTAATGCTAGTGTCAGATCCGTGAAGGTATTTCTTCCTCCCTTCCTCCCTTTCTCCCTTCCTCCCTTCCTCCCTACCTTCTCTCTCTCTCTCTCTCTCTCTCTCTCTCTCTCCTTTCTTTATGGAGTGGGAGGACCATTTCTTCAATGGTTAACTCCCCCTTTTTTTCTTGTCAAAAACTAGATGTTTCTCTACTCCCCTTCCTCTATAAATATTCCGTACATTATGGAAACAGAATCCCTCTCTGGGATCCCAGTGCTTGGTGAGTCCAGTCCAGCTATGTCCATCTTAAGCACACTGCTTCATCACTTACTGAGATGGCTGGGACATTATTTTAACTCTTTTTTTAAATGGGTATATTTAAAGTACAAACTTCCTTCCGTGTCCTCTATTGCCTGCATCTTGCACAAATAACATGCATCAGGTTAACTATTAATGTTTGTTCACAGGGTATTAGTAGAAACAAATGGAAGTTATAACACGATATTTATTTCTCAGGTTCTTACTTTTTTTCATCTTGACCAATAAAAGGTAATTTATTTGGGTTTTTATATGACACATTTATGGAAATTGATGATGTGAGCAACAGAGTAAAGTTTCATGATCTGAAAATCATGCTGATAGTAATGCAATTAGTAAAAACCATAACTAGAATATTTTCATATTTACAAGTTTCAAAATACACTTCTACTTAACCCATGTCTCAGTGAGAAATTATTTTCAAAACTATAGAATGTTTAACTGAATAATATTGAAAAACACTACATTATTGGATAGTTTTGATTGTTTTTTAGTGCCCCTTATTATACACAGCTCAAATATGTTTAACAGCAGCTTGAGCATAACCCCCCGCAAAAGCTTCATTTGTCATAAATGTCAAAGTTCCAATGGCTTGCATTATGCAAATTGTGTGTATGTATGGTAGCACATAAAAGCAACCACAGAAAGGAATAAATTAGGGTGATTATTGTACAATGTACAATTAAATAAACCCACAACACTAGAATTGTGATTCAGAGTACTTGCCATTTTGCTTGAGCACTACACCTTACAGTCAGACAGTTGTTTATTTTCCATATAAATTGCTTTCCTGAGTGCTCTAACAGCATATATTAAAAATAAGCAAATAAACAAAAAACTCAATAAGCATAACTTTAAGAAGGTAGAATGTTTTACTTTCTTGTGTTTTAAACTCTGAAAAATATTCAGGAAGTTTCAGACGAATTTTATTTTATTCTAGCTCACATAAAGTACTCTATTTCACTTTGATATATTCTGTAGTATAATTATTAAAGGAGTTTTATAATAGATACTGAATTGAAAAATATTATAAATGCTGATTAAACAAGCCTGTAATTTGTAACATACTAGTTTTTAATGATTCTGGGGCACCTGGGTGGCTCAGTCGGCTTAAGCATCAGACTTCGGCTCAGGTCATGATCTGTCACCATTCTTGCATGGGTTTGAGCCCCCCGTTGGATTCTGTGCTGGCAGCTCAGAGCCTGGAGCCTGTTTAAGATTCTATGTCTCCCTCTCTCTCTGTCCCTCCCCTGCTCATGCTCTGTCTCTCTGTCTCAAAAGTAAATAAACAATAAATTTTTTTAAGAAAATAAACTTAATTAATTTTTAAATTTTAAATGCAAACTTTAAATTAATTGATTTAATTAATACTTAAGTGACTTATTCACTTAAAATTAGTCAACAGTTCTCTAGTTCTAAAGTACTCATTGATTTACATTTTGATTGTGTACAAAATATATTCAAACTGCTTAGTAGTGAAGGTTTACCAACATTTTCAAAACAATCTTATTTAAAATAATCCCCATTAAAAGATCAAACTAGAATAATAATAAACTTTCACTGTAAAAAATTGCTTTGGGAGACTAAAAAGTTTCAAGAGGAATGTAATAACTGTTGAATATCTCAAAGCCAAAATGTCAAGGAAGTTCAAGCTCAAAATTAAAGAACTGTCAGTATAATACAAGTTGAAAATTTCACTATGAAAAACATTTCATTTTAGAATATTTTTAGATTTACAGTAAAATTGTCAGGATAGTATAGAGACATCCCATATATCCCACACACAATATCTCCTATTTTCAATATCTTACATTAATATAGTATATTTGAAACTATTAAGGAATAAATACTTATACATTACTTTTAACTAAAGTTATATTTTATTCAGATCCCCTTCATTCTTACCTAATATTATTATGTTACAGTAAACCATTCAAAAACACATTGCATTTTGTAGTTAATATCTTCAGGTGCTTCTCTTAGCTTTGATGGTTTGTCAGACTTTCCTTGTTTTTGATGACTTTGAGAGATTTTTGAGGACCACTGGTATTTTGAATTAATCTGTTTATCTGAATTTTTCTTTCTCATTGGAATGGCATTATATATTTGCAGGAGGAAGAACACAAGTAAAGTGTCATTGTAATATATCATGTTAGTGACACATAATACCAACATGACTTACCACTGTTGATGCTAATCTTGATTACTTTGCTGAAATCATGTTTGGAAGGTTTCTCAAATGCAAAGTTACACTCCTCCTTCCCCCATATATATATATATATATATATATATATATATATACATACGTACACATACACATAGAGATCTATATCTATAAATCTACATGTTTGCTTATGTGTCTGAAAGGAAGTCACTATGTGAAGTCCACACTTAAGGAGTAGTAGTTGTGTTTCTCATCATTGAGGAAGAAGTATCAACATAAATTACTTGCAGTTCTTTTTCAGAAAAGATTTGTCTATTCTCTATTTATTCAGGAATTTATTTATGTACTATGTCTTATAATAGTTATTTCAGACTTTCAGTTTCCATTTATTAAGATTTTATTTATTTTGTTCAAATTTTTTCACTTGGGAGCTCTTGCAGTTAGCTCCTCTGTCCCTTTGACATTCCTCAGTCTGTGTGTGTGTGTGTGTGTGTGTGTGTGATCACTTTCTTAATTTGTGGATACTCTAGCCTCATTTTGTACAATTCCTGTCCAAGCCTAGAATCACATATTTATCCAAAAAGCTTTTCTTTCTTTTAATTAAGATTAATACTAGAAACCAAAAATTCAGTGCATCATGTGATCATTGCCACTGGGCTATATTATAGATTTTCTCAGCTACACACACACACACACACACGCACACACATGTGTATATACATTCATCTATATATATTTCTATCTGTAACCATCTGAATTTATAATAAAGTAAACACAAGTTTTAGCTAATATGTCTATCTCTAATCCATTAATACTTGGGTCCTTTTAGACACATAATTTTGCTTATCTGTAGACATTTCCATCAGAGAGAAACCTGACCTCTATTAACACTATTAATTTACTTTGTTGTTCATTGTATATATAGGTGTAGCAGTATCAGAATTGTTAACATGTAACTCCACAGGAAAAGCTTTATTAATGAGAGCACAATGCTTCAGTATAGAGGTTTTTTGTTAAGTTGATTTTTGGTTTGGCTTTGTTTGATTTGGTTTGCTTTTACCTTTAGACTTTTTAAAAAAAATTTTTAATGTTTATTTATTTTTGAGAGAAAGAGCGAGCACAGGTGGGGAAAGGCAGAGAGAGAGGGAGACACAGAATCTGAAGCAGGCTCCAGGCTCTGATCTGTCAGCACAGACCCTGACGTGGTGCTCAAACTCACAAACCATGTGATCACGACCTGAGCTGAATTCGGCAGCTCAACAGACTTGAGCCACCCAGGCTTCCCAGTTTTACCTTTAGTCTTAATCCATTTATTTCCAGAATTACTTACATAGCAACTTTTGCTCCATTCCTTTCTGTGAGATTGTTTCATACATTTGTAATAATTAGTTTCTTTCTCTGCATTTTATATTTCTACCAAGATCACATGAACTCCTATTTAATTTTTATATAAAGAGTCACTCTGTTCAGTAAAGCTGTACGGGTTTTGACCCATACATAGTGCCATGTATCCATTATTACAGTATCATTGGAATGGTTTCACAACTCTAAAATATTTCCCATGCTTTACTTATTTAAATCTTTCTTCTCCTTCCCCCATACGCCTGACAAGCACTGATCTTTGTGATGTCTCTAAAGTTTTGCCTTTTCCAAAATGTTGTATAAGTGAATTGTGTAGTATGGAGCCTTTTCAGACTGTATTTTTTGTTTTTTTTTTTTTAACTTGGAGATATGCATTCAAGTTTCCTCCATATCTCCTTGTGATTTTATAGCTCATTTTTTTAAAAATCACAGAATAATATTCCATCATATGAAATACTGGGGCTTGTTTATCCAGTCCTCTATTGAGGAACATCTTGCTGCTATTAGTAGTAGTACCTTTGGCTATTATGGATAAGGTACCTATAACTATTTGCACACAGCATCTTATTTGGACATAAGTTTCAAATCATTTGTTAAATACCTGGCAGCACTGTTTCTGAACTGTGCAGCAAGATTATATTTAGTTTTGTCAGGAAATATCAAATTGTCTTCCGAAGTGGTTGTACCATTTTGCAATCCCACCAGCAGAGAACGAATGTTCCTTCTGCTCCAATGTATAGTCAGCAATTGGTCTATACTCCTTTCGGATTTTAGCAATTATTACATATAGATAGTGGTAGCATATTACTGTTTTAATTTGCAGTCCCCTAATGTCAAATGATGTTTCTTATCTTTTCATATGATTATTTGTTGTCCACATAACTTCTTTGGCAAAGTATCTGTTAAGATTGTGGTAGGGTCCCCCCTTCCCGAGGAGAAAAAAAAAAATAAACAAAACAAACGAATGAACAAAATAAATTCAAAGCAACCTGGTAATATGGGTATGTGACAACATCCCTGATGACCTTGCAACAGGACACCACTTAATCAGACTGCATGCTTGTGTGTTACCATATATGGGAGACAAATAAATAGAAAATGTATAAAAAACTACACCATACGGCATTCATGACTCAGTTCTTCCAGTACGAAGTGAGCAGTGCCAGCATGAATACAGTTGCTTCCCGGAAAGAAAAGCCTCAGTGTCATGACTCTGTGGAAGAATCCTGCTACATGATCCCTTGCTCATTTTTTAAATTGGGTTGGTATTTTCTGTTGTTTAAATTTAATAGTTATTTTTGTAAGCAAGTGCTATAGAAGATAAGTATTTTGCAAGTATTTCCTTCTAATCAGTGGCTTGTGTTTTCACTTTTTAAATAGGTTCTCTTATACAGTGGAAGTTTTTAGTTTTTAAAGTCCAATTTATCACTCTCGTCATTCATGCATCATGTTTTCTTGTATGGAAAAACTCATCACCAAACCCAAGTAAATGATCATTTAACCCTATATTTCTCTCCAGAAGTTTTATAACTATGCATTTTACTCATAGGAGTGTGATCAGTCGTTAGCTAATTTTTATGAAATGAACTGTCTGTCTAGATCCAATCTAGACTACTGTCTTGGTTCTTTTTCTTTCTTTTTCTTTTCTTTCCTTTTCTCTTCTTTTTTATATGGATACCCAGTTGTTCTAGCACCACTTGTTAAAAAGAGTGTCTTTCCTCCATGATTACCTTTGCTTATTATAAAAATACGTTGACTCAGGGCGCCTGGGTGGCTTAGTCGGTTGAGCGTCCGACTTTCGCTTAGGTCATGATCTCGCGGTTCGTGGGTTCAAGCCCTGCGGCGGGCTCTGTGCTGACTGCCCGCTCAGAGCCTGGAGCCTCTTTCAGTCTGTGACTCCCTCTCTCTCTGACCCTCCCCTGCTCACGCTGTCTCTCTCTCTCTCTCCTAGAAATAAATAAAAACATTAAAAAAATTTAAAAAAAATACGTTGACTCTAATTTCTGTTTCAGTGTTTCGTTGGCTATGCAAGATAATTTACCTTTCCATGTAATTGGGAAGAATTGATCCCTGAACATGGTATATCTCTCCATATATTCTAATTTTCTTGGACTTCTGTAGTTATCTGCATATAGATGCTATACACAGATTTAGATGTTAGATACATACCTAGGTATATGATTTTATTGGTGGTATTGTAAATGGTCATTTCTCATTTCAAATTCCAAATGTTTGCTGCTGGTGTGAATGGAATTGATTTTGTATATTTATCTTGTATCCTGTGTTCTTGCTATATTCATTTGTTTTCCCAGGATTTTTTAAATTTGAATATTTGGGCTTTTTTACATAGACATCATATAATCCATGGCTAAAAATAGTTATATTTCTTTCTTTCTAATCATATACCATTTTTTTCTTTCCTTATTTCATTGCACTAGTTAAGGATTCCAGTACAGGGGCTCTTGGGTGGCTCATTCGGTTAGGTGTCCAACTCTTGATTTCAGCTCAGGTCATGATCTCCTGATCATGGGGTCAAGACCTGCATTGGACTCTGCACTCAGTGTGCTTGGGTCTTGGGATTCTCTCTCTTCCTTTCTCTCTGCCTCTCCTCTGCTCATTCTTTCTCCCTCTCTCTCTCTCAAAAAAATAAACATTATATTAAAAAAAGAATTCCAGTACAGTACTGAAGAGATATAGTGAAAAAGAAACTCCTTACTTTTTCCCCCCAATCTTAGGTGGAAACCATCCACTCTCACCACTTAGTATAAATTTAGCTCTAGGTTTTTTTGTTTGTGTGTGGGGGGGGGGCAGGGGTTGTTTGTTTTGTAGATGTTCTTTATCAGGTTGAGAAAGTTCCTCTTTATTTCTAGATTGCTGAAACTTTTTATCATGATGGCTGTTGTGTTTTGCCAAATACTTTTCCATTTCATTTAATAGCATTATGTGATTTTCTGCTTTATCTTCTTAATATGGAAGAATACATTGTTCAATTCTTATGTTTTGAAACATTTTTGCATAACTAGAATCAATCCCATTTGTTTATGGTGTATAATTATTTTTTATAAGTTGTATTCAGTTCACTAATATTTTTGCTGAGGGTTTTTGTATTTATATTCATGAGAAATGTTGGCCTTTGGTTTTGCTTCTTGTGATATCTGTTTTATGTATTTCATGTCATTTGTTTAATTCTGGCCTGATAAGATGTGTTGGGAAGTACTTTACATGTTGAAGAATGTGGTACTTTCCACGTTCATAGTACTTTCCATATACTCTCCACTTCTGCTGGAGAAGTGGAAGGCATGCTATGCAGGCAGAAAACACAGAGAACTCATTGTATCATTTTCTAAGTCCAGGAATGAAAACAGATTGAAGTGCTTCTATTACCAGATTTAGACAAGCCTTCCAAAGCATTACTGAATAAAAGGAAGACAATCAGGATAATGTGTGGTCTATTCATTCCTTTGTCACATATAGTGTTGAATGGATCCTGTGACTTCTCCAAGTCCAGCTTCCCATAGTTCTCCTTCAGTCACAATTAGATAGCTATAATAGGACTCCTTTGATGTTTTTAAAAGAAACTTTGCCTGTTAGGCAATTTTGTTTATTTGCAGCAATCTTTATTTAGTACTCATTATGTGCCAGTTTATAAATCCATCCCTACTCTTTGTTGACACAATCTGTCTCTACTGTGCACTATTCCTCCTGATGTCTGATTGCTCTACCATCTCAGGCTTAAGTCAGATGGAGGATTTTCTTTGTCCAGGTTTCTTTGTGCTCTGAATGGGGAGGAGTATCCAGCAGGTAAAGCAGTGCTCTTCCCACCAGAGATAGCTAACCATAGTTTCTCCTATAGCATGCAAGGAAAACATTTCATCATCTTGAGTTTGGATTTTTTTCTGAAAATCTCACAGTATATCTTGGTTGAGGGGTATACTCTTACTATTAATCTGACCTTGATCCTATTCTGTAAGAAGTTTAACCATGACTATATTTTGTTAAAAGTGTATTCACTAAATATCTAGGATCGTTTTCTTTACAAGGGGCAACTTCATTGGCTTAAAAGGAGCCATTGTGTAGGAGGAAATCATTCCCACATACTTGCAGGATGGTTTATGAATCCAAATTCATTTGTCACAGATAAGTTCTATGCCAGTATTTCATATCATGCCTAATAGGGAAGACAAACATGTACTGCTTATTCAGTGTATTTTAGCCAGCATGCCTCATCATTGGAGCTAGACTGCCTTTTGTTGAATCCCAGTGCCCCTTAATGGATCCAAATTTGGGACAAGTTCTTTGATTTCTCTGTTGTTCAGTGTCCTCATTTGTATAATGGAATTATTAATCATTTTATTTCCTGAGTAGGCTGTTAGGATTAAAATTATATAAATTAAATACACATGGTGTATGTAAAATGCTTAATGTGTATATATGTATCTATGTTTAATATATGTACACGTATGTAATGTTCTGTGAAGTGTGTATATGTTTGTACATATGTGTGTACATGTGAGTATCCACATTAAGTTCTTATTTGTAATGCCTTGCAAGTTATAAATACTAAATAAATGTTACCACAGACAAAAATTAAGAATAATAGGTAAAATTTTTTTAAATGTCAAAAAATTAACTATTTGACTATGCTCTAAATACAACATTTAACTGTCTTAAATAGTAAAACACTAATCATACTGAGGAAATGAGAAAGGAAAGCAAAGTATGTGTTAAATCAGATATAATAAATTTAGAATATCCTATTCTTTTTTTTAAATTTTTTTTAATGTTTTATTTATTTCTAGGAGAGAGAGAGAGAGAGAGACAGCGTGAGCAGGGGAGGGTCAGAGAGAGAGGGAGTCACAGACTCTGAAACAGGCTCCAGGCTCTGAGCTGGCAGTCAGCACAGAGCCCGATGCGGGGCTCGAACCCAAGAACCGCGAGATCATGACCCAAGCAAAAGTCGGACGCCCAACCGACTAAGCCACCCAGGCACCCCTAGAATATCCTATTCTTAAACAATTTCTCAGAAGTAACCAAACTTTAGCCTCCATCAGAGTCATTTGGAAGGCTTGTTAATACACAGATTGAAGGATCCAACCCACCAGAGATTCTAATTTAGTATGTGTGGGCTGGGGCCCAAGAACTTGCATTTCTGTTTCACATTTGGTCCTAATGCTGCTGGCCCTCACCAGGGAACACAACAGGAGCATGGCTCCCACCACAGCTTAAAATGTAGATTCCACAAAGAATATCATAAAGAACAAATGGAAGAAGCACACTGGTTCAAATATATATTAAATAGCTACAGAGGCACCTGGGTGGCTCAGAGGTTGAGCGTCTAACCCTTGATTTCATCTCAGGTTGTGACCCTAGGGTCGTGGGATGGAGCCCCATGTTAGGCTCTGAGCTGCATGGAACCTGTTTAAAATTCTCTCTCTCTCTCCTCTGACCTTCTGCCCCATTCACTCTTTTCAAAATAAAATTATATTCATATATATACTACTTTATATTATATTAATTATATTTATTTTATTATATTATATATCCACAGATTTGAGTGTTCCTGTGTTTTACCAGTAAGCTCACTTCAGTTTTGATTATTTTTTTCTATTCTCATATCTCTCACAAAAGATATAAAATAACTGATTTCACTAGTAGAATACCAGCCTTCTCTAACAATGATGTGGAGCTTTGTGACATTTTCTTATTTAAAGTGGGTGGAAGCTCTATTCTTACTACTCTAAAGATTGGTTAACATCCATATTCATTTACATTTCAGCAACTTAGGACTTGTCCTGCCTAGAGACCTGAAAATAATCATTTTTTGGAAAATACTAAATTTTATTGCCTGGCTATTAGATTTGTTGTTATTTTTTTTTTCTTTTTTACATTTATTTATTTTTGAGAGACAGACAGGAACAGAGCACAGGTTGGAGAGGGCCAGAGAGAGGAGACACAGAATACAAAGCAGGCTCCAGGCTCTGAGCTGTGAGCACAGAGCCTGACGTGGGGCTCAAACTCACAAACCTTAAGATCATAACCTGAGCCAAAGTCAGATGCTTAACCAACTGCGCCACCCAGGTGCCCCAAGATTTGTTAATATGTTTTAAATGGAATTAATATTTTGGTATTTTTGGAACTAATGCTTTTTTTTAATTTTTAAAAATTTTATTTAGTTTTGAGAAAGTAAGAGACAGAGCATGAGGGAGACACAGAATCTGAAGCAGGCTTCAGGCTCTAAGCTGTCAGCATAGAGCCTAATTTGGGGCTTGAACCCATTAACCATGAGATCATAACCAGAGATGAAATCAAATGCCTAACTGACTGAGAAACCCAGGAATCTTTTGTAACTAATGCTTTTTAACCATGATTTCTGGCATAATATAGGCATATTTAATTTATGCATTTTAATAACGTGGTTATTAATAAAGATTTGGATTTCTGTAAAGTTACTTTAGAAATGAGTTAGAATTCTGCAAAAACACTTCAAAAGTTAATTTAACTACTATCAAAATCATTGTTTGTAGAAATTGACAATCAAATCTTAAAAGTTATATGTAAAGATAAGAGGCTCTGATTAGTCAAAACTTTCTTGAAAGAGAAAAAAATAATATAACTTTCCTAACTTTGAAATTTGCTGGAGTCCTACTCCGGCCAGGTCCAGGGGTCCCTGAAGGATGAACGGTGTTGGCTAGAGAGGGAATGAGAGAGCCCCAAGATTCTTTCTGGTCACTAAGCAGGCATCTCTGACCTGTCAGTTTTGGTGTCTTTATTTATAGGTCAAATGTTAACATGGCATCAGAAAATGGAATTTTTACAATGGATACTTCTCTGTGATAAGACGTTTTGGAAAATGTGCAGAAATAGGTTTTATAGAAGTATTTTTGCAGAACTACCACAATTATAGTGAGGTTGAGTAACTAAGAAAATAACGGTGTTCTTAGTGAAAAACAGGATAACATACACATTTTAATAACACTAAGACTAAGTCATAGGTTTGTAGATACTCTTATCCATCCTTATCAGAGCTGCCAGGTTAAGGGAAAGTGTTTCTGGAATGTAAGCCTTAGGGAAAAGATGACTATACATCATCAGTTAACAAAGGTATATGTAGTAACTTATGTTCTACTCTTATCTGTTCCTTCTCTCTAAGTTAGGCTCTTTGTCTCCAGGCAAGACTTGATTTTCCAGTTATATTCTTTATGGCACCGGAGAGCCAACTGTACCTTTGAAGAGTTTAACTCATTTCCAATACATAAAATAGCCTCATCGAGTGCATTTACCTTTGTGTCTGCTTTTATGATTTCTTGAATAGCTAGGGCATGAGAGACATTTTTGGTTAGCTGATTTACATGTTGAGCTGTATGAACCTCTTGGACTAACGCAACAGTAGAAATAGAATTGTACATGTAAAGGTCAATCTTTCATGAGTCAGGGTCATTAGCCTGTTCATAGCTCAAGGGAAACCATGGAGGGAAACAGGACCTGCTGGAGACACGATGTCTGTTCCCATAATCAAAAGAAGTTCCCACAGTAAGTTCCTTCACAAGGTGCAATCATCATACCAGGGCCAGGATAAGGGGACAAGTCATTCCCAATACCGATCAACAAGGTACCTTGGGGGTCGGTGCTCAAGCAGAAATAATCATCATCTGATAGCAAGAGACTGTGCAAACTTGCTTTAACCTCACCAGGAGCTTTCTCAACTAGTGGGCTCAGAATGGTTCCCAAAAGAAATTTAATATACAAATTTTGAAAATCACAATTTACTATTAACTTACAGTAATCAAAACCATATATTACTGACATAAGAAAGGTATACAGGTTAATTAAGAATCCAAAATAAACTTATGTTTATGGCCAATTTCTATTCAACAATTGATTCATACAAGTCAATGGGGAAATAGCCTTTTTAACAAATGGATCTGATAGAAGTGGATTTTTTATGCAAAAGAATTAATTTGTACCCCTACCATGCACTGTACACAAAAATAAACAAGAGATAACTTATAACACTAAATGTAAGCTAAAGTTATGTAAGTTTAGGTGCAAATAGGGTAGAAAATCTTTCTGATCTTGGAGTGAGCAATGATTACTTAGACATGGCAAGGAAAACCTCATCAAAACTAAGTTTTGTACAATAATACAATCAAGAAAGTGAAATGCTAACACATAGAATGGAAGAACATACTTGCAAATTATGTAATGTTGAGGGATTTATATCAAGAATATATAAAGAATTCTTACAAACCAATATTCAAGAGACAAACTAATTTTTTAAAAAAACAGGCAAAGGATCTAAGGAAATATTTCTCCTAAAGGATATACAGTTGGCCAAAATCAGATATGCAACATCATTAGTCATTAAGGAAATACAAACCAAAATCCTCACTCAAATACTGTCTGACACCTGTTTAAAGGATGCCTTTAATTATATCTAATCTATAATCTAATCTGTATTACATCTAATCTGTAATCTAAATGTTTAGAATTATAGGCATTTGATTATTGGATGGCTAAATTCAAAAAGACAGTGACAAGTGTTGGTGAGAAAGTAGAGAAATTAGAACCCACATGTATACTTGTAGGAATATAAAATGATAACAGTGATTTTGGAAAACAGAATGGCAAACTCCTTAAGCAGAGTTTCTGTAAGACACAGCAGTTCACTTCCTAGTTATATAATCAAGGGAAAGTAAAATTGTGCACATATAAAGATTATAGCAGCTTTATTTATAAGAGCCCCAAAATGGAAACAACCCTAATTCCTAACAACTGATGAAGGGAAAAATAAGATGTTGTATATCATATGATGAAATAATATTTAGGTAATATAAGAAATGAAGTAGAGATGCCCACAGAAATATAGATGAACCTTGAAAGTAGTAACTCAAATGGAAGAAACAATACAAAAACTAACACATTTTCTACCATTCCATCGATAGAAATTGTATAGAATGGGCAAAACTATAAAGTAGTTTAAATTACCAAAAACTGAGTAGGAGGCAGAAAAGAATGGGGAGTGAGTACCAATAGAAAATATATTATTAACTATTGGTGAATTTAAAACATAAGAAGAGAAATAAAAATATTAAATAAATCATAAATATGTAGATAAAACATAAGAACATGAAACATGGGAAGAGCAAAATAGTGGACCAAACAGTTATAGAAATCAACCAAAATCTAAAACAAAGGAGCCTCAGTGGGAGAAAGTGGCCTGCATCTTTATCTAGTAGTATGGTTGACAAAATATTTTAGATAGCCTTTGTTGAAGGGGAGGCCTCTCTGAAATGGATGAGTCTTTGAAGTGGGTGCCTCTACTATCAAAGCTTAAACAAGGTACTTGCATTACAAAAAGAAAATCCAACTGTCAGAGCTTATATTGCAGACATACAAAGCCTCTTTTTCCCCATATACGTAATTGTTATAAACTTCTACATAAGAGAGATTTCTTGTTAAGTATAGCCAGCTATGGTTTATTTTCTTTGTCTTTGTGTAGATCTTTTCTCAGAGGGCACCTCACTTTAGTGGTAGTTATCTAGATGTGCTTTGCAGGCAAGCATTTCTAAAGGCTTTATTTGGAAAATTGAAACTTTGCTAAGGACAAAATTTTCGTGAAAGGATAGGTTTCTTGTGGAAGTAGTATAGTATATTTCACAGTATAAAAGGTCCTTTTTCTGGATATCTCTTGTCTTCCATTAAGATCATGCACTATTTTAGAAAGTAGTTCACAAACTTTGGCTACCATTCAAAATTTCTAGACTTTATTTTTTCCTCTTTGCTTTTATGTTTGTTTTGCTTTGTTTTGTTTAACAACGGCATGAGAGAAAAGTGTCAAATCCAGTGTTTTCATACAAGTTGTTTAAAGAATTACCAGATGTTTTCTTTTCCCTGGCTTGCTTCTGTGTTTTTGAATTTGTTCCTTGGATCTCAAATGTCCTTACCTCAGGTACATTGAGGGTACCCATAACCAGTCTATGAGGCGTGGCTGAAAAACCTATTCCAAGAGCTAATTTCAAGCACAAGTTTACTATTTGGTTTCTTTTCAGGTTCCCATTATCTTAAAATATCTCTGAGGAAAAATGTCAGCTTTATCCACTGATTTGAAAGCATATGACTTCACATAAATTTGCATATCAGTGTTTGAAATAGTTTAGTTATAATCACCCCAAACTGGAAAAATAACAAGATGCTCTTTGATAGAAGAATGGATAAACTGTCCACATCCATACAATAAGAAAATAAGCTGTCAGGTTGCAAATATACTTAGGTAAGACGAATACATATAGCTAAGTAAAAGAAGAGAGACTGAATTATACTTATTGTGTAATTCAAATTGTATGACATTTTCTAAAAGACAAAAGAAATATAGAAAAGATGAGAGTTTGACAGAGACTTTGGGGAGGGGAAATGTTTAAATAAATGAAGCACAGGAACAATTTAGCATGGGACACTAGTCTTAGGATATTAAAACTAGTGGGTATATAACAAGGCATTTATCAAGGCCCATAGAACTTTACTGAACGAGGAGTGACCCCTAATGCATAAAAAATTATTTAATAACATTTAGGAGGTCAAGGGATCCCAAGATAGAAACAGAATGTGAGGAAAGACTAACATGCAAAACAAAACCTCAGTGAGGGAAAGGGAAAAAAAAGGGCTGACCTAATTAACCCTGGAAATTAGTGAAGTATGTAAGACTAAAGTAAAAAGAAACCCTACAGAAGCACTGTACTCTAGTTGATAAAATTGCTTTCCATGGAACTATGGGCTATCAATTATGATAATGCTCTATCTATATTCTTGAATTTAAAAATTAAGTAAATGGGTAAAGGATGGTTGCAAACAGGCTTCTCACTGTTGGAGTAGGTATCAATAGACAAACAAAGGTAAAAAGCTAGAAGGATCCATATAATAATGGATTATAATTGGGGCACCTGACTGCCTCAGGTGGTTAGCCATCTGATTTTGACTCAGGCCATGATCTTGCAGCCTGTGAGTTCGAGCTCCGCATAGGGCTCTGTGCTGACAGCTCGGAGCCTGGAGCCTGCTTCAGATTCTGCATCTCCCTCTCTCCCTGCCCCTCTCCTATTAGCACTCTGTCTCTATCTTTTTAAAAAATAATAATAATAGGGGCGCCTGGGTGGCTCAGTCGGTTAAGCGTCCGCCTTCGGCTCAGGTCATGATCTCGTGGTTCCTGGGTTCAAGCCCCACGTCAGGCTCTGTGCTGACAGCTCAGAGCCTGGAGCCTGCTTTGGATTCTGTGTCTCCCTCTCTCTCTGACCCTCCCCTGCTCACATCGTCTCTCTCTCTCTCTCAGAAATAAATTTAAAAACCATTAAAAAATATATAAAATATAAATAATATATAAAAATAAAAAAATAATAATAATAAACATAAAAAATATATGGATTATCATTTGGTTAACCAAATGGCTATCTGTATAAAATCATGTTTTAGATATTATAGATATGTATGGTAACATCTAGAAGTACGTACAGAAATGTGTCTATAGATAGGTTAGTACACACATGTATTTACTTCTGTCAACTGAAGAGGCACAGAAGCAACAAAAGCCCAGAGCAATGAAAACACTGGCAGCCAGATGTTGGTCTCTGATATCATTCTCCAATGAAAGGAGTCAATGATTTTGGAGAACTGGCTGATTATAGGACTGGGATAGAAAATATACAATATAAGTCAGAATGTGGGAAAATAGTTTTTAAAAATCACAGTGATATATGCGAATGGGACCCAGGGACCAACTTGAAAGAGCTCCAGTGGGCAAACTAGAACAATTTGAGCCATGCAATAATTAAGTAGTATTGGATTATAACTCAAAATATTAAATAAATACACATGAGTCTATATTGATATAGATAAATGATTTAATAAATAAATACATGGAAATGACAAAACAGATTTCTACTGTAGAAAAATTCCAAATAATTGATGTAAATATTCAATACTCAAGAAGGTCAGACATAACCTCTTGCTACTGAAGTCTGAGATGCTTATAGTAATTTCTACCCAGAGAGTACAGCATGGAAAAGGGGTAGAAAAGAGTAAATTCATATTGGAGAAATACAATAACATTATCTTACAGTCAACATCAACAGTGCTGTAATGTTGGCATATACCTGTAGTATGTGATGAAAATGGCGCTTGATCTCTGTGGTCTTCCTCCCCGAAACCTGTAACCCTAGTATAAGTATGAGAAAAAATTTTATGACATTCCATAAACTACCAGACCACTATTCCTAAAAGTTTCCAAGTGTACCAATGTCAAGAAAAGTCAGAAACTGTCACAGTTAAGAAGAAACTAAGGAAACATGATGATCAACATAATGTAATGGTTTCCTGGAAGGCATCCTGAAACAGAAAGTGAACAGGAAAAAAGCAAATACATCTGATTGAAGTATAAACTTTGTTAATAATAATGTATCAGCATTGTCTAATTCAAGTATAACAAATGTAGCATGTTAATGTAAGATAGTAACATGAGTAACAGGGCAAGGGAGAGAAGGGAATTCTCTGTACTATCTTTTCAGTATTTCTGCAAATCTAAAACTGTTCTAAAAGTAACATTTATTTTTCTAATGGTAGTCTGACTTAATTTTAAAATCTGTATCATGCTAGTCTTCATTGGTCTAGTCATAGTTGCTCAGAAGTAAGTCAACCAAGTAGCTTTTGAAAAACTTCATGCTGACTTATCTTCACAAAAGAGCTCCAGACTCTGGTCCACAGAAATATCTGAAACACAGGCAGCTAGAAGACTATAACACAGGAGCAGTATTTTATCCAGAATTTAAATGTATAGTGGAAAGAATCAATGATAACCTGATAGAGTGGCAGCCTTGAGTAAGAAACAAATATATTTTGAGGAGGAAACAAAGAGAAACATACTAAGACTAACAAAGCTGTGGAAAATTTGGTAAATAAATTATAATGACTGTCTCCAAAAATGCTAATCTCTAACCATATGTAAGTCCTGAAAAATTAATTTAATAAATGCACTTTCTAAAAATGTTCTATATTTTGACACTGGTATTTAAATGTAGTGTAATGGTTAGCTGAAGTTCTGAATATGTACAACACATTAGAATGAAGTCTATTAAGTTAAGCCACTCAACTCCTGCGAAAGCTGCAAAAGTGTAATATTAATTTGTAAAAACTTGAATTGGAAATGTGATATCACTATGTCTCATTCTAGCTTCAGTCATTATAATTGGAATGAAGTCTTGTTATTTCATTTTCAGTTTTTCATTAGAGGCTTTATAGTAAGGACGAATCATTAGCATTTTAATGCTTTTGTGAATAAAATTGTTGTTGCACTTGCTCTTGGACATGAGCACAATCATTTCTCAAGTGTTCTTTCTCCATTATAATTAAAGATTGTCTACTTGACAAAAAAACCTGGTCTCTGAAATAATAGACACCATTGCTTTTAAGTACTACATTATTACTCAGAAAGCATTTTGTATCCATTTTTGATAACTTTTAGTATTTTCCCCAAAATTGTCAATGTCTTTTCTTAAATCCAAAGGACGCTTTTCATATCTCATCTTTCTTATCATCTCAGCCACCTTTGACAGTGATGACTCTTCCTTTCCTCACGAAACACTTTGTGTTTCAGAATCTGTGAAGATTCTAGATTTCCTAATACATAGCTGGATACACATAAATTTACTGTGTATTTTATTTTCTCTCATATCCCAAATTTTTGTTTTCTACAGGTTTCTGCCCTGAATACTCTTTCTTTCAGTTTTTTACTTTTTAGTGCATTTTTGAACAATCACATTAGCTTCAAGGGCTTGTTTCATATTTAATATTAAACTAGCATTTGTCAAGACAGAATAATAATTAGAATTCATGCACTTATTTAGAGAGAAATGGATTTAAGTATTTGCTTTGCAACTAACTTTTGCATGAGTCTGGTAACTTGCTAAGCTTTGATTTTGTTTTTTTCTATAAAATAAAAATCATAATAACATTACTACCATCATTTATAAATCATACCAAATCTTGTATAAAACACCTTACATCGAGCACCTATTTCAATTCTCACTTTAACACTAGAACATTCTTAGTAACGTAACATCATACAGATGAGAATTTGAGTAACTTGCTGAAATAACTTACCTGTGATTAGAACTCAAGTCTAAATGAACGAGAGAATGAGTTGTTCATGTCTGCTTTAGACTTTTACCACAGCAATACTGGACATAAAACAACAATACCTTACCTGTAGTATGTGTTTATGTAGAGAAAGTGGAAGAGGGAAGGAGAGAGACTCATACACCAAACTACATACTTAAACTCTTCAGTAAAGATGAACTCAATACTTACTGAATATAAAACTAAACTATTCAATAGACAACTTCCCTAACTATTCCAACTTGTGTCCCCTCCTGCATCCCTTCACTACCCCTCACTAATTCGTAGATTGGAATCACCTTTTCCTGCTCCTCTCTCCATTCCTATATTCAACTTACTAGGTCCCTAAATTCCACCTCATCAAGATCATACATCTGTTTATTTATTTTCTTTCCACTGCAATTCCAAGGATCAAAGCCACCATCCTTTCACACCTATATCCCTGAATTATATTTTACCAAGCATGTCCTTCTTCATATTCTTTTTTTTTAAATCAAATATAATGTCATATTTCCCTTCCTACTGCTAAGAGCAGAAAATGTTTCCTTTCTCCAACCTCTACTGCTGTGAAGCTAAAATCAAGTCTTCTTAAAGTACTTTACAATATCTGTATTTGGAACCTGGGTTAAATTTACAGTTTCTTTTCATATTACTTACTAAATTGGCTTAAGAAATAATGATTTCCCACATCAAGAACTTCTAGCTTGCTTTACATTTTATCTAGAAGACTGTTGTCTACATCCTTAACCTTCCTGGCTCTTGCTTGTAAAAGGAAGACAGCACAGAGAGGAAAAGCATAGTTTCTGGAGCTGAAATAGCTGAGTTCTATCATGTTATAATATTGATTAAGTAACTTCACTATTCAGTGTATTGGTTTCCACATCTGTAAGATGAGGAAAATAATATGTTCCTCACTGGTTGTTCTAAGACTACATGCCTTAAATTTTTACTAAATTAGCATTTATACTGGTACAAGAAAAGACTCCAATAAAACCTGCATTATTACATGTCACAGCCATCTAAAATCCTAACATACACTTTGGTATATATTTTATAAAAACATTAAGTGTATATTAGGTACAAGAAATAAGTCAGTTAATCATAATCATTAATTTAATTTTAGAAAAATGAAATAAATATAAACATGTTCTCTGATATATCAGTGAACAATGCTGGAAGGAGTCCTGGCTGAGCATTCAAAAGATCAATTTAATTTTTCTCCCAGAACACATTTCTATATATGATCAATACTTGGAAAAATATTTAAATGAAGAAGTAAATGAGTTGCTTAGTACTTTTATATATGGTTGATGAAAGTATGCTAACATCTTAATACATTTAAAGTAAATAGTTTTTGTATCATATTTGTTTTCATAATATATGACAATCATATTTTTCTGGATTTATATGTAATAGATACAACAAATGTAATGTTGTTAAATGTATGCAAAAATACTTCTTAATGAAAATCTGATACAGATTTTGCGTAATAAGAGAATGGTTACATTTTATTTAAATACTGTTTACACAAGTATTTAAGGCATGAAATTGGAATATGCTAAATTTTGCAACAAATGCCACCACTTAAAGAAAATTAATTGTGAATTTATTACTCTTTTAGCCCTATTATATACTGATGTGTGCACATTGGAAAAGAGAGTGATTAATTTCTTCATAAGCCAGTGTAAATTAAAGAAAAAAGCTTTCCAAAAAAAAAAAAGGTTAGAAGCTAATATGATCTCTTCTGAAATTTGACCTTCTTTAGTTGAGATTTTCACTATTCCAGTCAGCAGGGAGAGTGCTAATTACTCAATTAAAGATGCTAAGGTGGCTCTGGGAGGTAGATGAGAATACGGAAGACCCTACTAGAAAACATGTCTCCTACAGGGTCTATTTGTTAGCAGCTCTTTCTTTTGAAAACCTCAGAAGGAAAGTTTTTTACAGTTGGCCATGAAAAAAAATCTATTAACTTATAAATGGAGCCAATATGTATTATTAGGGAGTTAATGCTAAAAATTATGTCCTTGGGTCTTTCCATTGACTCCTGGCACCATTAATCTTGCATAGGCAGGTAGTAAATTTACATAGGGGAATGTCCCATTAGCAACCCTGTAAGCTCAATCAAAGCCATCTACTTTTTTAAAATCTATTTATTTTTTAAGCTATTTGTTTGTTTGTTTATTTACTTAGAGAGAGAAAGAGAGCACAAAAACAAGGGAGGGGCAGAAAGAGGGAGAGAGAGAGAATCCCAAGCAGGCTCCACACTACCATCACATAGCAGTGGGGCTTGAACTCACCATCATGTGATTTCATGGCCTGAGGTGAAACCGAGTCCACGATGAACTGACTGAGCCACCCAGGGTCCCCCAAAACCATCTTACCTTTGAGCTCTGGAAGTAGTTGAGTAGGAATTGCTAGCCACGTAGTGAGCAACATGCTCACTTTCTCTTCTCTTAATGAAGAGAAAATCAACCTGGACGCCTGTGGTGTAGACCAAAACTACAGAAAGCACAAATGAAGATAAATAACAGAGCTGCCTGGTCCTTAACCCAAGAAGTTGATCAGAAGAATCCTTATTAACAACACAAGTGAAAGTACTGAGAGGGATCTAACTTCTCTACTCAGTCAAGTCTTTTGAGGAGTTTCAGCTGGAATCACAGCTTCTCCAGGGAGTCTAAGACATGTGTTTCAATTGTCAATTTAGGACGTAAGAGAATGCATTGCCCTTGATGCTCTTTGAACCCCCACAGAACCTGATTGTCCAGTCTCAGTTCTATGCTAGTAGAAGAGCTGCCTGTGTTTTCACCATGCTCAGCAAAATAAATGAGCAAATATATATCCCAGTTTTTGTGCCTCTCCCCATGATATGAATCCATCCTTCCAATGAGAAAATGAAACAGATCAGCAAATTTTACTCTCAACTCAAGTTAGTATATACTGTTCAAGGCTTAAGTTAGAAAAAGGACAGAAGAACCGTCATTGCAGAAAGGTGTCATTAGAGAGAAACTATCTCACTCATTTTAAATTATGTTTGAAATTGACAGAAATATGTGAAACTAATGTGAAAAGGTAGAAAAAATGTTCACACAACTTTCATTTTCAAACAATGGCTTTAAAAATAATTCTAATTGTAGTAAAATACACAGAACATAGAATTCAATGCCCGAACCATGCTTAAGAATACAGTTCAATAACATTAAATTCATTCACCTTATTGTGCAACCAATCTCAAGATCTCTTTTTATTATACAAAACTTAAACTCTGTGTCTATTAAACTTCTCCCAATTCTCCCCTCCAACTAGTGCCTCACAACTACCCGTCTACTTTTTTACTCTTCTTCACTGTTGAAAAACTTCTCCCATTTGAACGATGAGTTCATACAATGGGTTCATAACCTATAAATAGAATCCTTACTGGTTGGCATTTATCTTTTTGTTACTGACTTTATTTCACTTAGCATAAATTAATGTTCATCTGTATTATAACATGTATCAGAATTTCCTTCCTTTTTAAGACTGAATACTATTCTATGGTGTGTATACACCACATTTTTTAAATCTATTTTCCATTAATACACTTGGATTGCTTTCACCTTTTGGTCATTTTGAATAGTGTTACCATGTACATGGGTGTACAAATATCTCTTTGAGACCCTGATTTACATTCTTTTGGGTATATATTCAGAAGTGGAATTGCTAGACCATATGGTAATTCTATATGTACATTTTTGAGGAAGGATTATACTATTTTCCATAGTGGCTGGACCATTTTACATTCTCACCAATAATGCACAAGGATTCCAATTTCTCCACATCCTCACAACACTTGTTAGGGGCAAGAGTGGTGGCTGTTGTTGTTGCTATTGTTGTTGTCATTGTTTGATTTATAGTTGTTCTACTAATGGGTGTGAGGTGTTACCTTGTGGTTTGATTTGCATTTCCCTAATAAGTGATGTTGAGTATATGTGTTATAAGGTAAGGGTCCAGCTTCATTCTTTCACATGTACATATACAGTTTCTCCAACACCATTTGTTCAAAAGACCATTCTTTCCCCAATGGTCTTGGTGCCCTTCTCAAAAATTGTTTGACCACATATGCAAGGGTTTATTTCTGGGCTATTCTATTCTATTCTATTCCAGTACCACAGTGTTTTTATTACTGTAATTTGCAATGAGTTTTGAAATAATAAATATGAGATATCAACTATTATTTTTTCCAAAATTGTTTTGGCTATTCAGTGTCCCTTGATATTCCATATGAATTTGAGTGAGTCTTTCTATTTGTGCAAGAAAAATGTCATTAGGGTTTTGACAGGAATTGCATTAAATGTGTAGATCACTGTGCATACTATCTATATCTTAACATAATCAGTCTTCCAATTCATGAACACAGAATGCCTTTTCATTAATTAGTGTCTCCTTTAAATACTTTTGGCAATGTTTTGTAATGTTCAACGTACAAGGTTTTTTTGCCTTTTTGGTAAATTTATTCCTAAGTACTTATTCTTTTTGATACTATTCTAAATGGAATTGTTTATTGAAATATAATTGACATATATAACTGTGTAAGCTTAAGGTGTACGAACTGTTGATTTGATACATTTATATATTGCAATATGATTACCACCATAGCATTAGCTAATACCTCCATCACATCACATAATTATTATTTCATTTTTTATTGAGAACATTTGAGATCTAATATCCTAGCAACTTTGAAGTATATAATACAGTATTGTTGACTATAATCACAACACCATACAGTATGTAGATCTCCAGAGCTTATTCAGAGTGCTCATTTATTCACACAACTTTTAACATTAACCATGAATACACAGAAATTTGTCTTTTATGAAGGAAAAACTTTGCTAAACATGATTAAATTTCAGAATAATCAGTGATTTTGAAAATGAATTATGGAGACACGATACCTAGAGCTGAAGAAACGTAAAGATCATCCAGTCTAGCCTCTTTATTGTCATGATAAGGAAACTTAAGCCCAGAAAGATTAAATATTTTTTGCCATATAATGAGTCATCTTTATGAGTCACCTGTTTAAAATGTTTAAAAAGCTTGTACCTTTTTCCTTCAGAAATGTTTATACATGTATATAACTTTATATTTAATATGTCTTCTCTCTTATATTTTTCTTTCCTCTTTTATTTTTTTATATTCTCCATTTTAGTCGCATCCTCCCTCAACTGTGGTAACCATTGAACATACTAGCTGTTGAAAATAAGGTGTGTAGGACACAAATTTCTCCTCTTAATGAATGTACTTAATGCACTACAGCTATCAGAGAAGTAAGCCAGTTATTAACATGAAAGGCAATGACTTCTGTTCCTGAAACTCCTTGAAAAATGTGTCATTCCCCTACATTTCCCTCTTCTGCCTTCATTTACACTCCACACATCAGGATAACCCCTTTTTTGGTCATGTCATGATGAATATTTTTGGCACCTCTTAAGTACTAGGAACGATGCTTAAGCCTCACTGAGGGAGCAATTCCTACCCTGCTGAATAAAAAAAAAAAAAAAATCCTTTTTATTTCCTATTGGGTCTCCAAAGGAATCTTTTTTTTTTAATTTTTTAAAATGTTTTATTTATTTTTGAGAGAGAGAGAGACAGCATGAACAGGGGAGGGTCAGAGAGAGAGGGAGACACAGAATCCGAAGACAGGCTCCAGGCTCTGAGCTGTCAGCACAGAGCCCGACGCGGGGCTCAAACCCACAAACTGTGAGATCATGACCTGAGCCGAAGCCGGACGCTTAACCGGCTGAGCCACCCAGGTGCCCCGGCTAAAGGAATCCTTTTACCTGTAATCTCCAGAACCTTTTGTAGCTCAGTCTGTTCTAGATCTCTAAGGGCATTATTTTTTTCTCACTCTAGCCTTCTCTCTTTTAAACCTTTTCTCTAACTCCTTAGCCAAAATTTATTCAAGCAGATTTTATGTTCCCAGGATGGGAAAATGTATATCATGCAAGTAGCAACCATAACAAGCCTGGAGTGGCTTTTCTAATACGACACTGTATATACTTTAAGTAAAAAACTTACTATCCATAATCTGGCTATTGTTGAAAGTGCTGCTATAAACATTGGGGTGCATGTGCCCTTATGAATCAGAACTCTGATCCTAAATGTCCACCAATTGTAGAGTGGATAAAGAATATATGGTTTATACATACAATGGAATACTACTTGGCAATGAGAAAGAATGAAATCATGCCATTTGCAGCAATGTGGATGGAACTGGAAGATATTATGCTGAGTGAAATAAATTAGTCAAAGAAAGACAGATACCATGTTTTCACTCATATGTGGAATTTGAGAAACTCAACAGAAGATCATGGGAGAAGGGAACAGGAAAAGTAGTTATAAAGAAGGAGGGAGGCAAACCATAAGAGACTTAACTACAGACAACAAACTGAGGGTTGATGGGAGGGTGGAGCAGGGGGGATAAAGGGTGGTGGGCATTGAGAAGAGCACATGTTGGGATGAGTGCTGGGTGTTGTATGTAAGCGATGAATCACAGGAATCTACCCTAAAAAACCAAAAGTACCCTTTACACACTGTATATTAGCCAATTTGACAATAATTATATTAAAAAAAGACATTTGTAGACATAAATAGGGTAACATTATTAATGACAGTGACACATTTCTTAAGGAGTCAGTCCTCTGTGTTTTGGGAAGGCAATTTATAATGAAGTGAATCTTTATATATTATTACGCTTCTTTGGCTGTACCTTTTTGTTTGCTTTCTGATCTTACTGGCTGATGGAGTAGCATAGCAGACCAAGGCAACCAAGAAGCAAGGACAGGCATAGGTAGAATTTGCTTTGATACCAGGTTCAGGGCTGACTTCTAGCCCAGGCAGTGGTTTTTCATTCATTCAGCCCTGCTTATTAAGGTTCACCACTGAAGTCTGAAAATAGGGTTTTCTAGTATGCTTGCTTAGTTCTTTCTCAGTAAACACATTACTCCTGGGATTTACTCTGGTAGGAATTGTAGGAGTGGTTGTTCCAGTTTTTAAGTATAGAACTCTTGCCATTTCTTAATTTACATCTATTTGTTTTGATCATTTCATCTATTAGTACATGCATCAGTATTTTCAAATGTTTTGGCCTATTAACTCAATGACACATGTATGCTTGTAGAAGGAGGAACTTATTGCTGCAGAAATGTTAGAGACAGTAAAGAAGATTTGAAAAAGCAGAGCAAGCCAATATATTATCTTATTGGAAGCCTTGTTAAGTTGCCTGCTGTCTCATTTTCATTGATCAAATTAGGTAAATACAGAGAATTATTAGAATTTAATGTGTATTTTGGGGCGCCTGGGTGGTACAGTTTGTTAAGTGTCTGACTTTGGCTCAGGTCATGATCTCAGGGTTTGTGGGTTCCAGCCCTGCATCAGGATCTGTGCTGATGGCCTGGAGCCTGGAGCCTGCGTCGGATTCTGTGCCTTCCTTTCTCTCTGTTCCTCTCCCACTCGTTCTCTGTCCCTCCCCCACTCACTCTCTGTCCCTCTCTCTCAAAAAGAAATACACATTAAAAAATTTCTTAAAAGGAATAATGTGGGGGCGCCTGGGTGGCTTAGTCGGTTAAGCGTCCGACTTTCGCTTAGATCATGATCTCATGGTTCGTGGGTTTGAGCCCCGCGTCGGGCTCTGTGCTGACTGCCAGTTCAGAGCCTGGAGCCTGTTTCAGAGTCTGTGTCTCCCTCTCTCTCTGACCCTCCCCTGCTCATGCTGTCTCTCTCTCTCTCTCCTAAAAATGAATAAAATATTAAAAAAAAAAAAAGGAATAATGTGTATTTTAACTCAATGTAAGTTTATCAATCAGTTATTAAAATTGTTGGTGGAGGTTTCTGGGTTTCAGTTATAGACAAACACTTAAAAGTAATTTTGGATATCAAATTGGAATTCCTAGACATTTCATTTCTGTTCTGAAAGGAGAATATATTAATGATTTTGAAATGAATTGACTTGCAACAATAGAATGAACACTTTTCCAGAAGCAACAATGTATTATTCAAAGGCAAAACTTCTTTGTTTATACATTAAATGTAATTTGTACTAATAATACTCTACTTGAGGGTATTATGTTAGAGAAATAATATATGTATTTATATTAGTTTAAATGAGAATCTCTTGGTATATAATCTGTAGTTTAGGAATTTATTAAAAATTATTGATGTTTGCAGTAATTTTCTAAATCAGTTGTTCTCAACCAGGGATGGTTTTGTTTCCCAGGGGATATTTGGCAATGTCTGAACATATTATGTTGTTACAACTTGGAGTGAGGTGGTATTCTCCTCATGTCTACTTGGTAGAGGCCAGAAATGCTGTTACAGATTTGCCAATGTGTAGGATGACCGCCTACAATAAAGAATTATCTGGTCCAAAATATCAACAGTGTCAAAATTGAAAAACTCTGCTCTAAATTGTATAGCATACTTGAAACCAACTGTAGTTTGATAGGTGGCCAAAAATTACTATAACATTATTACCCAAATGCTGAATTTTCTGTTCAATTTTTTGTTAACTAAAACTGAACAAAAAAGTAAAACTTACTTTTATTAAAAAAAGAAACTAAGATGAAAGATTTTCTAGTTATTTTTGTTTAAAACTAATACATAAAAAGAAAAAAATTAGTTTTTTTTAATAAACTTACCCTGAAGAAGATATACTAAAGTATATTTTTTCCAGTTTCAACACAATGTATACAAACAACGACACACCTTTAAAGAGAAGAAAGTGTGATATTATCACTATATATATATATATATATACAGACAATCACATATATCACATTACATATATATGTATATAACATATACATACATATAATGTGTATTTATATATGATACCAGTATAAAAATATGCCCATATAAAATTTTATTTAAATGACTGTTACATCAAACATAAGGGAATAGGCAGTAAGAAAAAACCTAAAAAATGATAAAAATCAGTAACCAGCTGTAATAAAGGTAGAGTTGAATGACTCATGTTAATTTTACAGATCCAGACCTCCACAGAATATTTCTTTTATGCTGTCCTTCAGTATTCCTAGACAGAACAGATATAAGAAAAACAATATAAAAATAGTATATTACCGAATTAATTGTTAATTGAACTTCCTCTTCCAGTTTTATTTCTCAGCACTCCACCTATAAATATCTTCCATTATTTCTTCATTTACCATTTTACTTCTATATGTACTATGATATTTGCTACATAACTATGTGAAAATTATTCAGATAAGGCACTGTTTCTCAACATGCATTATTCATTTCTTAGAAAAATGGACCAAATATTGTTTATTTTGTTTCTTTGAAAGCTAGTTTGTTTTCTGGCATATATATTTCATAAATTTTCCAGAATCGTATATATGACATTCATATTATTCATATATATATATATACCACATATATGCGAGAAACATATATATGATATTTAGCCAATTTAGAAAAAAAGGAGGAAGGAAGGAAAAAATGAAGAAGACTTTATTTTTTAAAGCAACTATTACAATTTTTCTCAACCTCCCTGCTCAGTCTATGTAAGAAAAAAGAGGGAAATTTAACTTAAAAAAATGGTCACAAAGGGGCAAAAATGGGAACATGATGTTATCTAGAATGTAAGAAGTTGCTGCTTCCCCTAGGCTAGACTCATAACATTAAAATTACTGCTGTTTGAGCCACTACCATTGTTGGTAACATTGCTGTGGCCTTATGAAAAATGATACCAGGGCCACTGTCATTGATACTGCTGGAATTGCACGCAGCTAGAAGGATTTTCTCTCCCTTCTGCTTTCAAACCTCTCATGAATGCTTCCAGTCCACTCTTAGTCAGAATCTATCATCAAAGAATATTAGATGTCATAAAGAACATGAATGTGAACATAGACCTCTGATTAGTGAATCAATATCTTCACAAGATGATAATAGTCATTTGCTGTATGTGTATATAAATTCTATATGTACTAATTATCCAAGGAAATTCAACAAATAATTAAAAAATTGACTTATATCAGGAAAAATTTAACAACAAATTCTCCAATATTATTTTAGCTTTTGACTATATTGAAAAGGTATGCTTCTCTCATAGATTCAACATTTTTCTTTTCTATAGAAATCTCTGTTTTAAAAAATTAACTTTTATATACGTATATTACATGTAATGTATAATGCATATATATTTTTAAAAATTTCCCTATAACCTGTTATTCTCTTGTCTTTGGAAATTTTACATAGAAAGCTGCTAATTGTATATTCAGGAAACATATATATCTTTGGGGATGACCAAAGTATATAACAATGAAAAATATCGGAAATGGAATCTAAGAAATTATTTTTCTTTATTAAATTGCAATACAAATCCTATATAGTAGAAGATATCAGAGTAACATATCACATTTATGAGTTTTTGTATGAATTCTTTGGAAGCCAACATTGCCTGGTAGATGAGCATGACAGTAGAAATGTGAACATTCATAAGATTTGTCCCAAGGTCATTTTGCCTTAAAAAGTATTAAAGCTTCTAAAAATGATATTTGTCTATTGCAGCAGCAAAATAAGCTCAAGGTCAAATAACAGCATTTCTTCATTTTTTAAAATACGAATCTAAACCTTACAAGAACTGAAATGCTTAAGGACATCAATAAAGAAGGCATTTTAGAATAAAATCTTTGAAAGATGGTTCCACTGTGTAAAAAGGAGTCACAATCATTCAATTGCTTGTGTGTTTATCTTCAAAATGTTCACAGATATTGTATCTTAAAGAACTGAAATTTGAAACAAAAGAAAGTGCCTAGGATTTAGAAATTGTGTTATTAAATGCCGTAATGTATTGGAAGAATTGTGACGCATGCAAGGGTTAGAAAAGGTTTCGTTTCTTCTTTCTTTTCTGTTAGCAATGAGACATCTTGATCTAATTAAAAATTCAGATATAATAAATGCTCTTTTAATGCATTTGATTTTTAAATATGAGAATCGAATTTTATTTTAATTTTATTTCACCACAGAGAAAGCAAAAACTAGAGCAAAATATCCAAAAATGCACATGTATTTGTGCATGTATTGAAAGGCTTTGTAAAAGAAATATCAGAAATTATGTTCAATCTTTATTTTGTAGTTATAAGTGCAATAATTATTTATAGGAAAATATCTGTATCTCCTTATAAGAATGATGAGTGTTGAAAATAGTATTGTTTTCTGATATTACATGTGTATATATTCTTTATGAAAACCATTAGAAAGGTAGATAAATCTATTGACCTACCTACCTACCACTTAAATTCAACAAGAAATACTTTTTATGAATAAATGGGGCTTTTTTTTAAATAAAGATTTTATTTTTAAGTAATCTCTACTCCCAGTGTGGGTCTCAAACTTACAACCCTGAGATCAACAGGTGGATGATCCACCAACCGAGCCATACAGGCATCCTAGGCAAGATGTTTTACTTTTTTTTTTATGTTTATTTTTGAGAGAGACATAGTGTGAGCAGCAGGGGAAGGGCAGAGAGAGAAGGAGACACAGAATCCAAAACAGGATCCAGGCTCTGAGCTCTCAGCATAGACCCCAATGCAGGACTCAAACCTATGAACTGTGAGATCATGAGCTGAGCCAAACTTAGACGCTTAACTGACTGAGCCACCCAGGCGCCCCAGGCCAGATGGTTTAGAAAGAAAATAGATCTTATCTTTTATAAAGAAAAGCATTTTTCCATTCAAATAATTTATAAGTAGTAGTGGGCCATATTTATAAGAAGTTATTTAGAATTAGAAATAATAGCATCCAGTTGTCACAATCTGTATCTTTGTGACTAAGTTATTTTCCAACACTGTTAGAAAGCCACTTTGCTTTTTTGAGTATATCAAGCTTAAAATATTAGGTATTAACAACCCACAACTCCTGAGGACTTTCAATCCTAGAATATATGTGTGTGTGTGTGTGTGTGTGTGTGTGTATGCATATGTATGTATATATACTCTGTGTCCATTTTCTTTAGGAGGGAGAATTTTAAACCATCTATTTTAAACTGTTTCCCAGTGTCTCCCTAAAGGAATAAACTTCAGTCACTCTTAATCAATTAGCTTAATAATGAATACTTTGTCCCAATTGTCTGGGTTTTTTTTTTTAACCTTCCTTTATCAGTTCCCTACTCCATAATTTATATTTCTTATATCTGCCAAATTGTTTACATATATCATTGTGTAATGTCAAATAAATTACCAGTCTAATGATAAAAAGGATAGCGTTGATGAATATTGCAGGATCATGGGACCTCTAACATGCTATAATTTTATAATTACTAAGAATCTCAACTGTTCTGTGGTATGGGGACATGGTGAAAGCCTACACAAGAACTTATTAGATGTAACAGATACAAGTAATGTCTCTCATATTTAAGAGTTAAGTGGTCTATAGTCATAAGACTGTGTAGCTGGTTATTGTTAAGTATCATTAATGCCCTGAAAAAAAGAAAATCAAGGTCTAAGTCACCCTCACAGTCATAGTTGAGTGTGGTATAAATGTCACAAGGCCTTTATAATAACATATAATGACTCTATCTTCTGCAACTGGTTGAAGAAACTGGTTGAGAAATTAATGTCTGTTCTTTAGGCCACCCAATCTATGGTTTTTTGTTACAGCAGCCTGAGCTGACTAATACATCTCCTTAAGGATAAAGATTAAAATGGCTTAATGTGGAATTGACATCCTAGAAGATAACAATAAATATTTAAACCATCATATGTATTCTCAACAACAAAATACATGTGTCTGGGAACCAGGAAGTGGAAATTGGAAATGGATCCTCTCTAATGGTTCACCTGGGGAATTTATTCTTCCTGTCACCTCAACTTTAATCAGTACTGGTCTAGAAGTCTTGTTTCCAATGGGAGAAACAGTTCTACAATGAGCACAGTAGAAGTACTGGTTGCCGTCTAGGAATGTAGTGAGTCCTCATACCAATAAACACATAGGAAAAGGGAGGAGTTACTCTCCTGGCTGAATAGTTAATATAGAGGGATTTAATACAGAGCACAAATGGATCAAGGTGATGAAAAATGTATACCAAAATTACTGATAGTGCCAAACTCAAAGCCCTCGGAAATCTCAACATGCTTCAGGAGATTTCCAATTGCCAGTCTTTTTTCTCAGTGCCTCAAGGCTTTTGTCACTACAGAGGACCACTGTCAGCTCAGGGCAGACCCTAAGTGCCTGGAAATAAACAGCCCTTGGATCATTTCTCAACTGTTGACTGAAAGAGATTGATTTATACAAGTTAGCTTCTTCATCCATCCAATGAGATAATTCTGACACAATATAATTTACCCCATTCCCTGAAGTTTCCCTAGGAGTTTAAACTCCAGTCAACCACTATGGATGTTGACTGAATAATACATTTTTTGATGACTGATTCCCTTCTTCCAAATGCTCAGCCCTTGCCATGGTTTCTTGCTTTCCCAAATAAAATGTTTTCATCAGAATTCTTGTCTTAGGGATGGCTTTTCCAATAACCCAAGCCAAGATACCTTGTAGCACATCAGACACCCTCCTAAATACAGTTGTGACCTTCAGTGCTTTTTAAAAGTATTGTAAGCCTCTGAAAAGGAGAAAAAAAATTCCAGTCCTTAAATGGTGTTTTTATAATTTGAAAAACAAAGAGAAATAAAGTGAATATACTTTATATTCAATTGTACATTATCATGAATTGCTATCATCTTTTAAAAAATCATTTGGCAGATCATTAGAATAATCTCTGGTAAAGTCACCTGGGTGGCTCAGCTAGGTAAGCATCAAACTCTTGATTTTTGTTCAGATCATGATCTCATGATTCATAGGATTGAGCACTGCATCAGATTCCACCACTGACAACACAAAGCTTGCTTGGGATTCTCTCTCTGCTCCTCCCCCACTTCTGTGCATGTTCTCTCCCCCCCCCCCGTGAAATAAATAAATAAATCTTATAAAAGAAGAATATCTGGTAAATGGAAAAAATAAAATGTATACAAAGTACTATAACTAAAACAGGATAGGGCCCTCTGATTGACATATAACTCTTCAGGACCTATCTATCTACTTATCAACCTCTCCATTTATCATCTATCTAGTGACCATCTCAATTGTAATGTAATGACCTCCTCCCTAATTTTCTATGTGGCAAGCATTAACTATATAACTGAAGCAGCAGAAGAAAGAAAAGCATGGATTTTTCCAAATGACAGAGAAGCACTTGAGATCCTCTTGGTCATTATTTCCTAAATTATGCTCTGTGGAAGCACTAGTTCTTGTACAGCCCTTAAAGTGAGTAAAGTAAAATGACTATAACAGTTGCTACATTTCCCCTCTCATCACTTATCCCACTGCTTGCTCAAGTATTCACAATGCAAATGTGAAAATCTGTTTTAATAAACTTTCATATTTTTCTTAAATGTTGTTTTATTCTCTATTCCTCCAACTTACTTTACCAAGGATTTATAAATGAATGTGTATGTGTAAAAATATATAAGTTCTCTAGACTTTGAAAAGTGCTGTTATTAGTACTCAAATATTAGAATTCAAGCAAATCTCATTGACGTGTCTTAGTATCTCAAATATCATTCTTCTCTATGTTCCATGTATGTAATCCAATAAATCAAGCATGGCAATTATATATTAAGTCCACACGCTTGCCTATAATTAATATAAAAACATATTAATTGGCCTTTTTTATTAGTATAAGATATATCCAAGGTATCAGTATTTTTGTGGTCATAGTCTGATAATCAACTGCTATTTATACAAGCTACAACAAAATTTTGCCTAAGTTATTGATGTAAAAGAGGATTTTGGGGGCGCCTGGGTGGCTTAGTCGGTTGAGCGTCCGACTTTCGCTTAGGTCATGATCTCGCGGTTCGTGGGTTCGAGCCCCGCGTCGGGCTCTGTGCTGACTGCCAGCTCAGAGCCTGGAGACTGTTTCAGTCTGTGACTCCCTCTCTCTCTGACCCTCCCCTGCTCACGCTGCCTTTCTCTCTCTCTCCTAGAAATAAATAAAAATATTAAAAAAAAATAAAAAATAAAAGAGGATTTTGTTTTAAGCATTTAATAAACATAGATGCTATGGGGAAATGTGTAGAATGTAGCTCATTGTCTTACCACAAATAATTTGATGTTTTCTAGAAAAACAAGATTTATATGAAACTATGACAGCACAAAATTTGCAGTGCAAACTATGCTAAGCATCATTCTATAAAATCGAAGGGTACTACGGTTTCATAGAAAATCAATATCAATATAAACTTCAATATTTACCCATTCTTCTGACTTATTCTTACTAATATAATAGTAGCTAATTATTTTCAGTCTGTGTCATTCTTTATTTACTCATATTGAACTTTTTCATAGCATAATTCAAACCACATTTTTCCTGGATACAATGAAAACTTTCTTCAAAGGCACAGTAATCTTCATGTTAATGTAGCTTGGAATTTCAAGGGCATACCTGATATAACAATGTGTTGTCATAAATATTTCTGACATTTATTCATTATAGTTACTTTAAAAGCAAGTTAATATTTCAAAAATAAATTAATAGTAACATCATTACTCAGATCAATTATAAAATATGCTAATGTGTCAGACATTCTTAATGCATCAGGATTGGCTGGGGACTGCTGTAGCCAAAGTAAAAAGAATTTTAAAAAGCAGTATTCCATGGTGAATAATTTAACCATATGGTCATTTGGCTTTGATTTAATTCAGCAATAGATGCTAGGGATTTTATGGTGTATCTGGAATACATATACTACTAAAAACGACATTTTATAGGAAAGGAAATATAAATAGCATGATGAAAATTTCATGTATTATATTTCCAAATTTTACCATGGTCTTTTCAAACTCTCTAAGGAAACATATTTCCTTTGGTATATTAGAAATGACTTCTCCAATCAGAGAGTACTGACACTGTTAATGTCCAAGAATTACAATTTGGAAGAATTATGATAAATCAGAAATTATCAGGGAAATTTCTCACAATTAAACTTTAATTAATTATGCTGAGATAGCACAGAAAGAGAGAGAGAAAGAGAATCAGAGTTGTTATGTTATTATGGTATAAAACTGTCCTGCAATGAAATAAAGTCTTAAAATCCTCTTGTAGGTGCATTTCGAAAAAATTCCACCAATGAATATTTCATATATGTATGTGCATGCTTGTGTTAAAATATATAGTTACATATTTTAATATGAGTGTGTGTGTGTAGACACAAACACACATTTGTTTAGGGGTAAGCAATTCTGTCTTCTACAAGGTAAGAGTTTGTCCATGAAACAAAGTATTCACTTGACCTGGCTGCCCATATTAAATCAATGTAGTTACTAATACAAGGTAATGTAAAGGGAAGTTTGGGCTTACTATGTGCACATCTGAGAAACAATAACAGGTCATAACTAGAGAGAAGGTCAGGAAAGTTCCATGAGTGGCTTTTGATAAAATTTAGGCTGAACCTTGCATGGATTCCCCTAACATTTTGTGTTAAAATGTAGCAAAGTTTTACAGTGTTCCTGTGTGTAGGGTTTATCACTTCTTTCAGCATCCGCATCTTCATTTATAGAACAGGGATAATAATTCCTGCCTGCTGTTCTTCATGGTTTTTTGTCAAGAAGTGATGGTAATTGAAAATACCTCAACAAATATAATGTTTATTTTTTTCTTCTATTGTTGTTTCCTGCTGTATTTGTCACCAAAATATGTGAGTACTACATGAGATAGTATGCAATAATATGTTGAAGTGGAGAAAATAAATAAAAGACATAAAATGGGATTACTATTGAGAGAAAACGTGAAATGCATTTTTAAACTGACACTTACAAATGAAAAGCAAAGGCAGAATGAAAATTCAGTGCAGGCACTGATATTCTGTGGTTGAAGAAAGCCATAGAGAAAAATCCTGCTGTGTGTCATCATCTTGTACAGAATTCCGAACGGCTTAGAAGTATCACTGGGGGGCGCCTGGGGGGCTTAGTCGGTTAAGCGTCCGACTTTCGCTTAGGTCATGATCTCGCGGTTCGTGGGTTCGAGCCCCGCGTTGGGCTCTGTGCTGACTGCCAGCTCAGAGCCTGGAGCCTATTTCGGAGTCTGTATCTGCCTCTCTCTCTGACCCTCCCCTGCTCACGCTGTCTCTCTCTCCTAGAAATTAAAAAAAAAAAAAAAAAAAGTATCACTGGGATTGTGAATATGCTACTGAAGTGATTGAAAGATAAAACTATCAAACACCAGATTCAAGAACTTCCCCTTATAATCATCTATTTAATTGCAGAAATGTCATACTTTATCATCCTTTAAACTATCATTGTTAGTGGAGTCCATTAAGCCAAACAGTAAAGATCAAGGCTAGATTTAGGTAAAATAGTTTGCTTATTTTTCCTAGAAACTATTTTGAAATGACAATTTACTAGCTCTCTTTTGCCCTCTTTTTAATTCACTTTATGTTATGTCTTCCTGCTGGTGTTCATTTTCACTGCCACTATAGTGGGATAGGTGTTTCCCCCTTAATTGTCGCCAATGTCACTCTGTTCACAAGGTGACATTGCAATAGCAGCTTTGTCACCTAAATCAGCATGGCCATTCTCTCTGTTGGACCAGTACACTATCATCTGCCATTTCTCATGGCTTGGTCCTAATTAAGAACTTTGCACTCAAATGAATTTTAGTGCACGCATTCAGGTTTAAATAAGGAGAGGAGTAGATGAAAGCTTGCTTCATGAGAAAGAAAAAAAACATGTACTTTCCTTATATCTCCGTCTTCTTCATTTTATTTCTTATTTACATAGCATCTGTTTTTCCATATTGTGTATTGTGTGGGCTAATTCCACTCCTTCCTCTGATGTTCATACTTAAAGGCAATCAGTATTGAGGTGGTGAAGAGGAAAAGATAAAGCAGTGATTTATTAAGCATTACCCTAAGAGATATAGGAAAATCAGTATATTTGTGAGACTCCTCTGCTATTTCAACTGTAATATTATTTTTGCCATGATTGTAACTTTGGTGTAAATCACACTTTGGCTCTCCCACATTCTGTCTTCATGATCCTAAGTTGCTTAACCTCTTAAACCTGTTTTCTAATAAATAAGCTAGCAATATAGTTCTTGAGAGTTTACATCATATTATTTGTTTATCCATTTATTCCTTTCTGTAATATTTCATCTTTATTACATTGTAAACTTGAAGATTAAAGAACCATATCTGTTTGTTTAACTTTATGCTTATTCCCAGTGTCTACCACTGTACCCAGAATGTAGTAAATACTCAATAAATATTTGAAAGACTGCCAAAATACTTATGAGCATCTGTGCCAGGAAAGAGATAAATAAATGATAATATGTAGAAACTTGGATAGTCTTCTAAATAGGACTTTTTAATTGGTATAAATTTCTATAGGTAATGATTAAATCCTACTACTAGACAGTATATTTCTAATATATATATATATATTAGAAAACATAAGAGGGTTGGTTTGAGCCAATCAATAGTATAAGTATTGACTTGTAAACCACTGAATTAAAATAAACCATCAACTCAAGGACTAAACTTTATAACTTTATATTTCTGGAAAAAAATTGTAACTTATCTGAATGTAGATGGTAAATACCATGTATTGATTTTGGGGGGGGAACTTGCTTTTGCTTTATTTCAGCCATGCATCTCTAATTGCCATTAAACTGGATATATAGTACTTATGCCCTCCCACCACCAGTGTCCCCAATATTGGCACTGCCAACATCTCAGTTTGCCTTTTATCCAGGGTGCTTAGCATCACCAGCCAGGGGCAAAGGGAAAATCATCAGGCCATACTTCTGGCCATAATGATTAAAATATGCAAGCTTGTATATATTAAATTACCATGTTACAGAAAGGCAGTTTCACTATATGGATTTACAAATTGCATTGTTTATAATTATATGCTTATATGATATAAATACCATAATCTTTATATATTTCACCAAAATCGGAGAGGTAAAGAAGAAACTTTAATGAACAGTCTTTATCTTTACGTGCCCTAAAATACACTTATAAATAAATGTATATATTTTCACATATATACCTCTACATTATATAAGTATGGAAATATGTGTATATAAAACTAACAATAATACAAGTGCTTAAATATGTCAGATAATATAAAACAACAATACTGCAAGAATGTGTATATGGGTCAGTAACTGATATGAGTGTTCAGTCACATTATACTCCTCCAGGCAGGGATAATATCTCATTTTCTTTTTTGTATTCCTAGATCCAGAACAAAGCAAAGAAGCCAACATATTCTCACAAAACGAAGCTTGAAAAAGTAAGTGGATAACTTCTTTGATATTTCAGAAAACAGAATATTTATTTCTGCTAGAATAATATGATATGGTAAACATAAAAAGGAATTTAACTATCATAAAAGATAAGATGACATCTTTTTCTTTTGTTATTTTGTTGTTGAATATTTCCAACTGACATGAAATGCAATGGAAAATATATTTTTTATTATGTAAATGTATTTGCTTGTATCTGTAGTCTTACAAAGGTTTCAATGACTATGAAATTACTTATGTTTAAATACTAAATTCAAATATATTTCCAACTTCTGGATCATCTCTGGGCAAACTTCTGGAGTTATTAATCCATAAACTTTGCAAGGCATTTTTTTCTGATCTTCAGATATTTACAGCTTTTAAAGATATCCCTTTTAGAAATAATTTAAGTACATTTTTACATGGTACCTAATTTAATATTTCTAAGATGGGACAATACTCCTGTCCTTCTCCACCTGTGAAGAATCCTAGTGGATTGGAATAAATTGTATTTTAAAAAAGAAATTAAAAAATGTTGGTTACATGTAACCTCAGTTTCATCTTATATAGAAAATAAGTTTTAAAAATTAAATTTTTCCTTACAAACTGTTGATGAAAGTGAAACAATAGCCCAAATATTCCTTTTATGTGATTTTTTTAAACAGATGATAGAGTGAGAGATAAATGTTACAAATAATTTTTAGGTCATGTTTTTTTTGGAAAGTAGTCATTTTTTTTTCCTGGTGATCATTCATACAAATAACTGTACTTGAGCACAAATAATTAATTGCAAAAATTATTTTTAATGTTATCTTAAGGTATGATGGACTGAATGTGGAAAGCAAAAGATAAATAAGACTATTTGTACTGTTACATGCTTTTTGTTTATGTGTTTTGGGATATTAAAAGTAAAGCTGCTATGAACATTGATATACAAATATTTTAGGGATATAGATTTTTCATTTCCTGGGATAAACACTGTTTGACAATGATATATTATCCATTTTATATATTGTTGAATTCAGATAGTTAAAATTTCGTTAAGAATTTTTTTCATGTATATTCACACAGGATGTTACTTTGTAATTTTCTTGAATCTTTTTGTCCTGTTTGGCATAAGGATAATGATGTAATAGAATATGTTGTGTGTTACTCTCTCCTCTCCAACATTCTGGAAGCATTTTTATATAATTGTCCTAATTTCTCCTTTAAATGTTCAGTAGAATTCCATAGTGAAGCCATCTGGGGCTGAAATTTTCTTTTTAATTTCCGCAATAGTGGTAGGTTGTTTATATTATCTCTACCTTCTTGAGTGAGTTTTGGTAGTTTGCGTCTTATAAGGGATTTGTCTGTAATGTCAAAATTTTTAAATTTATTGTCATAACTTTGTTCACAGTATCCACTATTTTATCTTAATTTCTGTAGAACCTATAATAATATCATCTCTTCTGTTGCTGATCTTAGCTGTTTGTTTCTCTCTTGTTTTCCTGAACAGTCTGGCTAGAGTTTTATTCATGCTATTTATTCCAAAGAAACAATTCGGTTTCATTGATTTTTTAAAATTTTGTTGTATGTTTTACATTTTATTGATACCTATTCTAATTTTTATTATTTCCTTTCATTCACTTTTGTTGCATTTAATTTGTTCTTATTGGTAGAGCTTTAGAATATAAAGCTGTGCTCGTAGTTTGGGACCTATATTCTTTCCTCACAGGTGTTTGGTGCTATACATTTCTCTTTAGATCTTGTTTTACCAGTCTCAAGTAAATATTGATATGTTGGGAGGGATTTTTGTCATCAGTTAAGATTTTTTAAAATTTCCTTTCAATTCATTATTGACTCATGAGGTATTTGAAAAGTTGTTATTTCATTTCCATAATATAGGGAAAATAAAACCTCTTTGTAAAAAGCTCTAGCCTTTTGAGACTCTTCACATACAATGGGAATTATATTTGTGGCCATTTATCTGGTTAATACTCTGATCCAAAAGAATAATAAAACTCATTTAAGCTATTCTTGATAGACGCCAAAGTTAGCTCCTTATATCAGAATGTTGCCTTCCTAGATTTTTATATTCCAAGGTGGAATGGGGCCCAGGAATAAAAGCTACACACACTGGTGCTTTATCTGGCCTTTGGTAAGACATATTTCCATTCCATATCAAGAGAGAAAAACTATTTTTTTTCTTTCCTTTATTCAAGGAAAGTCAGCTGCCTCTCTCCGGCATATAAATGGAAAGGATTTATTTATTTTTATCCTATACCTATAGATGTCTGGCTAGTCACGTAGGACATTTGACCTGGTTTTCATTAAGTCATATAAGGAGTGAGGAAACTGATGAACTGTAGGTTTTTACTATAGGTAATTACTAAAAACCTGTCTCTGATACAGAATACTTCTGTGTGCTTTCAGGATAAAATTAGAAAAAGTTAATTTAAAATTTCAATATATATTATGAGAATATTCATACATCTTTTTATTATTGATTTCTAACATAATTTTATTATGGTCAAAGGATATACTTGTATGTATTGATTCTTTTTTACATTTATTGAGAGTTGTTTCATGGCCCACAAAAAGTCTATTAGGTAAATGTTCCATGTGCAACTTGAAAATAATATATATTATGTTGTTGTTTAGTGGATTATTCCATAAATGTCAATTAGTTCAGGTTGGCTAATAGCACTGATGAATTTTTATATATTTTTACTGATTTTCTGCCTACTTGATTTATAAATTGTTTAAAGAGAGTTATCAAGCACTTCAACTGTAATTGTGTTTGTTTTTCTTCTCTAAGTCTTGTCAAGCTTTTCAACATGTATTTCTAAATTCTGTTTCTTATTAAGGTACATTAATTTTTAAGATTGCTAATTCCTCTTCATGAATTTCCCCTTTGCCATCAGGAAACAGAATATTTTGTTTTTCACAATATATTTTTTAAATATTACTTTATTTATTTTAAGAAGGAGAAGGCACACAGGTGTGGGGTAGGGACAGAGAGAGGGAGACCAAGAATCCCAAGCAGGCTCTACACTGTCAGCACTGGAATCCATGAACCTTGAGATTACGACGTGAGCTGAAATCAAGAGTAGGACACCTGACTGACTGAGCCACCCAGACCCTCTTGTCTTTCACAATAGTTTTGCTCTGAAGTCTTTGTTTTATTTTCAATGTAGCTAGTCCCCCTTTCTTTTGACCAGTACTATCCAATTACAAATTTTCCCATCTTTAATCTTTCATGTCGTTGTGTCTCTACACATAAAGTAGCTTTCTTATAGGTAGCATATATTTAGTTCTTGTTTCTTATGCAGGTGGACAACTTCTTTAAATTTGGGGTATTTAAACTATTTATATTTAATGTTATTATTGATATAGTTAGGTTTAAATCTAACATCTTGCTATGTTATTTTAATATGCCTCATGTTTTCCTTTTATTTGTTTGTTTTTTTTTTTTGTTTTACTTCTTTAGGATTACTTTTATTATTTTATTGTTATTATTGATTTATTAGTTATAAATGTTTCATTACTAATCATATTTGACCCTTTAGCAATATTGTGCCACTTCGCATAATTTTGAACTTGTGAATTTGTATATCTTTTTTCAGTTCTATCTTTTTATTGTTTTACTCATTATGAAATTCTGTTAGTAGGCACATAAAAATTAGGATTGCTGTGTTCTCTTTAATTGACCCTATTATCATTATGAGATGGTGTTTTTCCTTGACAATATTATTGCTATGAAATATATAGTCTGATATTAATACAATACATTTAACTTATTTTGGTGTTACTTTGAAATCTATACATAATATATAATAATATATAATAAAAAGAATGTATAATAAAATATAATCTTATATTTTAGGATGTAATTAAAGTAAAAAAAGTATGAGGCATGCTGTGATTAGGCTTTATAATCTCTTAAAAAAGGGCATAATCTCAAATATATTCTTAAATAAGCATGTCAGAAAATGTTAACTCTTTACGAAGTAACTATTCTCCTCTTTCTCAAATTAATGGAACTCTTAATTCAAGGTAGGCCAATTGCGCCTAAGAGATGTTATTTCCCAAGGCCTCTGGGATTAGGTGCTGCCATGTGCCAGATTCTGACCAAGAATTATAGACTCATAAAAAATCAGAATACAATTAGCAAAGAGTGCTAAATGTTGAATGAATTCAGTTGGCTTATAACAAAGTGCAGTAAACCGTAACTTAAACACTAATAAACTGGTTTTTCCAATTAAAGTATTCAGCCCTGTTCTCAGAGTTAATCCAAGGTTATCTAGGATCAAAAATAAGATTAGTTTTCCTAAGAAGCACTACCATAGCAAACTTGATTCTGATGAGATTATGCTCTTGAGGTGTAGTGAGATAGTATATATTTTGAAAGTTATTCTTACAAATTTCACTCATAAACAAAAGCACAAACTCCTAGAAAATAAAACTCAACAATTCATTGATTGTATAAACTACGAGGGGCAAGTAAAATTTCTTTTGGAATGTACACATGTTTTACATTGGAAAATAAAATTAATATTTAAATAAACAGAGATGCTAATGGAAAATAAAAGGCATGTTAAATTCTGTAGACTTAATAGACAAATTATACATTAAATATGCCAATACTTTAATTTGATGGTGGAAAGAGATAACCTGAGAGTGTAACTTACTCAATAACACATGGTAATGTAATTCTGGGGTTAAGATTAGATATTTATTATTCAGAACAGTATTGCTTTATTTCACATAAAGTCACAAACTCTGCATTGGTTCAGGTCAAAATGTTATCATTAAAAAATGAAAATATAGGGGCGCGTGGGTGGCTTAGTCGGTTAAGCGTCCGACTTTCGCTTAGGTCATGATCTCGCGGTTCGTGGGTTCGAGCCCCGCGTCGGGCTCTGTGCTGACTGCCAGCTCAGAGCATGGAGCCTGTTTCAGAATATGAAAAACAATCTCTCTCTGACCCTCCTCTGCTCATGCTGTCTCTCTTACTAAGAAAGTTGCTCTATTCCTTCCATTTTACCAGACCTGCCTCAGGTGTCCACCTCTCCATAAAATGGTTTATTTTTCACTATGCTTAAAGATTCTTAAGTCACCATTTAAAGTGTAAGCCACTATCAAGGACTTTTATATTTTATTATGTTAGTATATTTATTAATTAGTATAATGTAACTATTTTTGACAACACTGCCAAATGGACAGAAAGAAACATTTAAGAAGACTTAATTATTAAAAAATAGAACTTCTGAAAAATATTGTTTTGGCTATGTATAAATCATTTTATAAGGAAATATTTGGCTCAATTTAAAATGTGTTTTGAAAGAAATTATTTTAATTAATCTAAAAGATTACAATTAAAAGAATAAAAAAGAAAAAGTAACTAATGAAGATATTATTATAATACATTTTGCAATTCAGACTCAAGAGATAACTCAACCAATTATCATTATAGAGAGTAAAATTATAATTAAAAGAATGATTAATCCATTTAAAAATTTACCTAGTTATTATAAAAGGGTTCCCTCTACCTGAAATATTTATATATACTTTTGAATATATTAGGGAAAATGTTATTTGACTTTTCATTTAATTAGTCTTTTGGGGATATTGTGAGCTGAAAAATTATCAGTGCAGATGTAAAGTTTCAAAAATGTTTGTGATCTCATGTAAAAATATTGAAAATTGAACTGATTAGAATTGCTTTAAAAAACTACTAAAATATTTTCCCAGTAGAAAAATTTATAAATTAATAATACAAAGATACATGTAACATTAAATATTATTAAATATTCTCTCTTATTTTTTTTACTTCAGGATACTTTTGTAAGTTATCTTAACTTTGAAAATATTTTTCCATGAGTTCATATTTTAGATAATGCCTGAAAAAATTTCTATAATCATGGATTTAAAAAATGTAAAAACTTAGCTGTCAACAAATATCTTTCAAACATATATTTAACTCTGTTACATAATCATGTAATTCATCAGAATATTTATTGTTTAAGATACTCAAACATTCTCCACTAATTCTTTACCTTTATTTAGTACCTCCATTTTTAACTTTAAAACCATTTTAGAATTATAAAAAAATTGTGAAGTTAAAGGGTCTCCATATACTTTGCATTCGTTTTTCCCTATTAATGATATCTTACACTTATAGTGCATTTGTCACAGTTAATGAACCACTATTGATACATTATTATTAACTGAAATCCACACTCTACTCAGATTTGCGTTTCCAGATTTTCTTTTTTTTATGTTAATTTATTTTGAGAGGGAGAGAGAGTGCAAGCATAGGGAGGGGCAGAGAGAAAGGAGATAGAGAGAAAACTCAAGCACACAGTCAGCCTGAAGCCCAGTGCAGGACTCCATTTCAGGAACTGTGACATCATGACCAGGGCTGAATCAAGAGTAGGACACATACCCAACTAAACCACCCAGGTGTCCCGCTTATTCAGATTTTTTATAGTTTTTGTCAAATGTGCTTCTTCTGTTTCAGAATCCCATCCACAAAACCATATTATTTTCAGTCATCCTGTTACCTATGTGCGTCTTGACTGTCATAGTATATAATTCTTTTTTTATTAGAATTTTATTCCTAGAAATTGTCCTAAGTGTTCTCAAACTCTCTCTCAATATCTTCATCTCTTTTCTGTGCTTCTCTTTCACTACTTAGTCAATAGAAGCCTTCAATAACCTTGTCAATATTAAATGTGGAGTTTAATATACATAATGTTTGAGGTGAAGTGGCAAATCATTTTATAATAATGTTAGCATATTTGGATATTGTATACAATTTTGTTTATATAATAAATTCTGAAGTTGTTTTCTAAGCAAGTAAACTAATTCAAAATATGTATTGCTATATCAGTCATCTTAGGCCAAAATAAATTATAACAATAGCCTATTCCAAAATTTCAGTGCCTTTTAAAAATAAAGATTGATTTGTCACTCAATTGGCATGCCCATCACTGTTCATTGCACATCTTCTTCACTTTATGACTTGGCTGAGGGAATAGCCACTACCTGTGACACTGCTAGTCTCATGATTACAAGAGAAAAAAAAAAAAAAAAGGTAACAGAGCCACATAATGGCCCTAATGGGAGAGACAGACAAGTATAACAAACTGCTGCAATATAGTGCAAGTAACTTAAGTGATGGAGGGATAGAAGGAGGCTATGGAAGTCTTTCTAAGTGAGTGACTTTTCCAGACAGAATCTGAAAAAGAGTAAATTAACCTAGTAGAAAAGAAATGCAAGCGTACTTCAGGCACAAGGAGTAATATATCTAAGTGGAAGAATGATGAAAAAGATACCTTAGTGCTTTCAGAGAATTTCAATTATTTGGTGTTGCTAAAGGGCAAAGTGGGAGAGTGAGGCAAGGAACAAAGGAACGGATGTGAGACAGTGAGACAGTTGCATTGTTTTATGTATATTAGCTTGCTGATATGTAAGTAATATTGGTGGAGATCTTAAAGAATCCATAGCCCCCAAAATGTTAGATTAAAATTAAATATTAATTTTATGGCATATTATTAAATTTGGACATCAATCAGCTTATAATGTTCTGCTCTTTTCAACAATAAATACATTTGTTCTTGAGAACATGAGACAAGACATACCTATTTACAGCAGGAAGGAGTTGGTAGGGAACATGCAGAAAACAAAATTAGGCAGATTTTGGACTTTTGTGGTGAGATGTGGAGGGCTGGGTGTCTTAATGAAAGAAATCTTAAAGAAGATGTGACTGGCAGGACAGTTTTTTCCTATTGCCTCATGGGTATTATTTAAGAAGTTCTTCAGTGACACCAATATATAGAAATATATTTGGTGCTCATGGAGTGGAAGAATTAATATTGTTAAAATGTCCATACTACACAATGTAATCTACAGATTCAATGCAATACCCATCAAAATACCAATGCATGTTTCACAGAAATACAACAAAGAATCCTAAGATTTGTTTGGAACCATAAAATACCCCAAATAGCCAAATCAGTCTTGAAAAGAACAAAGCTAAGAAGTATCACACTCCCTGACTTCAACCTATACTACAAAGGCTATAATAATCAAGACAGTTTGGTAATTGTATGAAATAGACACATAGAGCAATGGGACAGAGTTGAGCTGTAGTCCAGAAATAAACCCACACATATATGATCATTAATCTATAACAAAGGAGGTAACAATATACGATAAGGAAAAGACAGTCTTTTCAATAAGTGGTGTTTGGAAGAACAGCTGCATGCAAAAGAGTGAATCTGGACCAATCGTTTATACTGTATATAAAAATAAATTCAAAATGGATTAAAGACTTGAATGTGTGACCGGAAACCATAAAACTTTTAAATTGTTTTTTTTTAATGTTTTTTATTTATTTCTGAGAGAGAGAGAGAGAGAGAGAGAGCATGAACAGGGGAGGGTCAGAGAGAGAGGGAGATACAGAATCCGAAACAGGCTCCAGGCTCTGAGCTGGCTGTCAGCACAGAGACCGACATGGGGCTCGAACCCACGAACGGTGAGATCGTGACCTGAGCCGAAGTCGGACGCTTAACCAACTGAGCCACCCAGGCGCCCCACCATAAAACTTCTAGAGGAAACATGAGTAATGATCTCTTTGACATTCGTCTCAGCAATTTTTGTTGTTGTTGTTGTTTTCGTTGTTGTTTCAGACCAGTCTCCTCAGGCAATGGCAACAAAACCTGAAGTGAACAAATGGGATTACAGCAAGTTAAAAAGTTTTTATCCAGTGAAGGAAACCATATGAAACGAAAGGAAATTTACTTAATGGGAGAGGTTATTGGCAAATCCCCATTTAATAAGGGGTTAATATCCAAATACATAGTGAGTGTACACAATACTGAAAAAACAAATAACCTGATTAGAAAATGGGCAGATATCTTGAATAGACATATTTCCAAAGAAGACATACGGATGGCAAACAGGAACATGTAAAGGTAATAAGCATAACTTGTCATCAGGGAAACACAAACCAAAACCACAATGAATAAAACCACATATATATATATATATATGTTTTAGGATCATAAAGTAGTTATATATATATACATATATACATGTATATATCCACAATGGTCTATTACTCAGGCATCAAAAAGAATTAATCTTGCCATTTACAATGACGTGGATGGAGCTAGAACATAGTATGCTAAACAAAATAAGTCAGAGAAAGACAAATACCATATGGTTTCACTCTCGTGTGGAATTTAAGAAACAAAACAGGTGAAAATATAGTAATGATGGGGGAGAAAAGAGAGGGAAACAAACCACAAGAGAACATTAATAATAAAGAACAAACTATGGGTTAATGGAGGGAGAAGGGTGGGGATAAGCTGGGTGGCTGATGGTTACTAAGGAGGGCACTCGTTATGAGGAGTGCTGGATGTTTTATGTGATGAGTCACTGAATTCTATTCCTGAAACCAATATTACACCGTATGTTAACTAAAATTTTAATGAAAAAAAAAAACGACAATGAAATATCACCTCACACCTGTCGGAACTGCTAATATCAAAAAGACAAATTATAATAAGTGTTGTTAAAGATATGGAGGAAAGGGAACCCTTGTACACTGTTGGTAAGAATGTAAATTGGTACTGTCATTATGGAAAACAGTATGGATATTCTTAAAATTTCAAAATAAGGATTACCATACAATGTAGCATTTCCTTCTGTGTGGTATATAATGTTGTGTATATTATATATGTAATGGAATATTATGCAACCATAAAAGTGAATGAAATCTTGTCATTTGCTACAATGTATGAGGAACTAGAGAGTACTATGCTAAGTGAAATAAAGTCATACAGAGAAAGATAACTGTGCAGTTTTACCTAAATGTGGAATATAGAAAGTAAACAAAACAGAAACAGACTCATAGACACAGGAAACAAACTGTTGGTTGCTCTAGGGGAGAGGGAAGAGGGCGAGCAAAAGAGGTGAAGGAGATTAAAGGGTACAAATTTCCAGTTATAAATAAATCATGGAGGTATAATGTACAGCATATGGAATATAGTCTATAATACTATAATTTTGTATGGTGACAAGTGGTAACTAGACTTATCACAGGGATCATTTTGTAATGGATAAAATAATGAGTCACTATGATATAATGTACTCCTGAAACTAATAGTATATTGTATGTCAAATTTACTTCAGTAAAAAATAAAAATAAAAGATGTTCTATCTGTGAGGAGATGAGTGGCAGACATGAGGCAAATAAGAAGCAAGCTGAAGATAATAAAAATGTCCTCATCTCTCAGGCCATTCTCAGAAAAAAGGTCTCCATGTTCTCTATGCCTGAAAATGGCAGGAGGGATGCATAAGTCTTCTTTGATACCAGAGTGCAGCATATAATTTCATGGGAAAGTGAGCATATGTTCCCACACAGGGAACTGGTCAAAAAGTAAAGTCCAAGGGATAGATAGTAAGAGAGCCTGACTCTCTTACTCTCTGAAGGCTGACTGAAAAACCTCTGTGAGACTAGAATTGTCAACAGAGTGCTTTTGGACATTCATCTATGCCAGCAGTACCTGCAAGAATTTTCCTATTTTGAGCCAGGAAAAAAGATCACCTGAACTGAGAGGATTAGTTTAGATACTATGGAAGCCACTCCTACTTCTCCTACACAGACACACAAAATGATATGAGATTAATTAAACAGCAGAGATCGATAGAGAGCCAACCTAAAAAAAAAAAAAAGAAGGGTTATATTTTCCTCACAGACTGGAGAAAATAGTCCCATAGGCATGAATGTCCTAAACAGCAGACTTTCTGAGACTCAAATAGAAAGTGGAGAGGATTAGTCTAAAATAATACTTTAATTGGGCCTGATTAATTTTTCAATTCTTGAAAAATTTGATTGAGTTGCTGAGAAAGATCATTGGATGCAAAAAAATGCAGAATGGGTTAAATTACGCACAAAGGGAATCAGAGTAGGATTATCGTATTGATATATAAAAATAGAGTAAATTTGGGGCGCCTGGGTGGCTTAGTCGGTTAAGCGTCCGACTTTCGCTTAGGTCATGATCTCGCGGTTCGTGGGTTCGAGCCCCGCGTCGGGCTCTGTGCTGACTGCCAGCTCAGAGCCTGGAGCCTGTTTCAGTCTGTGACTCCNCTCGCGGTTCGTGGGTTCGAGCCCCGCGTCGGGCTCTGTGCTGACTGCCAGCTCAGAGCCTGGAGCCTGTTTCAGTCTGTGACTCCCTGTCTCTCTGACCCTCCCCTGCTCACGCTATCTCTCTCTCTCCTAGAAATAAATAAAAAAAAAATATTAAAAAAAAAAATAGAGTAAATTTGTGGAAAGCTGAGACTGACTCACAGATAGATATGATAGTAAATGTCATATATATCAGATGAGTTAAGCAATCTATATATTATTGAGAAGGAATCATCAAGGGATTAGCATCCTTGAAAACTTACTAAGGTTACATTGTGGATGACAGATTGAATAAAAGATGGATATAGGATGTATGGGCAAGGAGATTATTGGGTCACTGGTGCTCAAATATTCTTTCTGGTGTTTTGATGGGCATTTCTTTCTCCCAAGAAATACAATTTAAGCGTACTTAGAAATTAGAAATAAAATACCCTATTTCATCATTATCTTTATGTTTATGAATTCCATTGGTAGTGTTTGCATTGATTATGCCAACTTGTATATACTAAATTCACCAAACAATCCGATTTGTGTTGTAGTGATAACCAGGAAGCATGATTAGAATAGTAGTACCATTGGAGCTTTCTCTTCCCAGTTTCTAAGAATTTGTTTTTATATCTGTAGAGTGTTAATGTTTTTATGATTCCATTCTCACAAAAGCACTCAAGCAACAAAATTTGTTTTAAATATGTGGTGATATTTACCAATAATTAGCATATAAAACAAAACATAACTTGAATTATAGTATTTAGCTTCAGTTTCAGTGTGTGACTGTCACTTCTCTAATTTTTACACTTTGTTAGTCTACTTTTCCTAGTAGACATTTTAATCTAGGCATTGTATACCAGTACTTTCCTTTGTACACTTTATATTTAACTTACTTTTCTTTCATCATATATGTTCATGTTAGATATGTAAATAAATGGGAATATTATTATTGGTTAAATATTCTAAGACATTTCTTTATTCTGAGCCTTAAACTTAAGGAGTGATTATAGGTGATTTGCTAGCTTAAAAACACCAGCTAAACACAGCCAATATTTGTTTCAGAAGTTGTTTAACTTAAGCATACATGAATGTATAATAAAAAATAGACTGCATTTGCTTAATGTAATAGTTGATAATACTGATTTCATGATATGCTAAATGTGACTGCCTGTGCCACAGTCCTATGAGAGAAAGCATGGTAAGTCGGAGGTTGTAGCATGGCTACTAGACTGCAGGTTGCCTGAGTGATCTTATTGAAGAAGTGAATTCACTATGCTATGCTTTGTTTCCAACTACCTACACAAAAACACTTATTAGGCACACCTTGTTGAGCAAAGTCTTTCAAACCAGTTTGAAAAAGGCAACATTGAATGCCTTTTTTATGACTCTGAGAAATAAGTTTATGAATTACAATACAGAACAGATCATTCAATGTGAATGAAGTCAGAAATTTATAACTGAAAGTTCTATTCAGTGTGACCAAATGGATATAAATATTTAACTAAGATGATATTTGAGAATAGAATTTTCCCTTAATTTTTATAAACAAACTTACATTTGTGATTTAGTATTTTATTCTAACAATAAGACCAATAAGAAACAAAAGATAAGAGAGATTTAATTTGTCACATTATTGACTATTTTAATACTGTATATATTTTTAAATTTTATGGTATCAATCTAATATAGTTCATATTTTTAAATTGCTATATTAATCATTTTTGTGTTTACTAGTTTACTGTAACTTTTTGACAAAAAATTTAAGAATAAATATAATGTATAAAAGACTATTTCTGGATTTTAAATCAATATTTGATTAAAACATGTATAAAACATAAAGGATGCATTCATCATTTAATCAATAAATATTTATTCAGCCCCTACTATATGCCTGACCTGTTGGTGATATAACAATGTACAAAATAAAGCCACTGCCACCATGAAACTTGTATTTAGGGAGTCAAAACAATTTGTATGATTTCACCATTTTCTGTCATGTGTTACAGGTGATATATATAGTGATAACAGTAAGGATTTCCTGTTAGCTCACAAAATCCTTTCTATGTGGTGATATTTGGTCATAGACATATGGAAATGAAAGAAATGTGGGAGCAAGCAATGTACATATCTGGAGAAAAAGTAACTGAGACAGGATCATATTTGACATATTCTGGAAACATGCCAAATATAGGCTGGAACACAGTGAGCAAGTCAGGGGATAATAGAAGATGACATATACAGGAGGGGTGGTTGCTTAAACACAGACACCTCAAATAAAAGCTACCTCAAATCCTTTGTGCCCACCCATAGCACAATTTTTGATCTTGTAATAATGGTTAAGGAAAATAAAATGTGACCAAACAAGAAGAAAAATAAAAACCAAAAACCACATAAAAAAGAAATTCTAACAAAATTTAGTAAAAACCTTTTACCATTCAAAAGCATGCTGAAATATTACAGACAAAATTTTGAGGAAACTTATAACATTATTATGACATAACATTTTTTCATATTGTAAACAAATACCTTAAATTGAAATTCACATATTCAGAAGAGAAATAGACAAACAGTAAGAAGATATGAAATGAGAATTTCTAGAACTTGAGAAAGAAGTTGAAGAAAAAGACAATATCATCTCAAAAACAAAGAAGAAAGAAAACATTGTTTCTCAGGAAAGAAGAGACACAGGTGAAAGATAAGTGAGAGGATAAAAATGAATTTAAAGAAATACAGAAATGAAGAGAAAAAGAAGAGAGAAGGGACTAACTATGGAAGGCATTTTAAAAATATTGAACGCATATGTAACAGGAATACCTGAAGATAAAAGGCAAACATTATAATATAACTAATATTTAAGAGTATAATTTGGTGATATAGGTGATATTGGCAGAGTAAAGACTTCCAAAATGTCACCATTCCATAAAAGCAATTTAAAAAAAGGCAAAAATCAGAAGGATCAAATTTTTTACAATTATGGAGATTCATGAAGGCTGTAGCCACCTGGAGAGTATTCAAATTAATGGTTGAATTTTAGTAAGAACAGTGAGTCTGTGACAGTTTGATTTGCCCTAATCACATTTCCTCTTCCTCAGCTAAGCAGTAACCCTGAAAAATAATAGTCCACATTTCTGGGATCAGATTGAAAGGAGCAGAAAGAAGCTGAAGTTCTTTCAAACTGTCATGGCCAATAAATTGTCACTATTTGATCTGTTTGATGGTTCCCTGAAAGATCCCATTTAAATGGCTTATCTTTATTTGACCAGCACTCTGTGCTAAAAGTGTATAGCTAGGGAAAGTTTTAAAAGACATTTATAGGTATATATTTTACCATTGTAGTTGTCTGAGTTGTCTGAGGTAATGGATAAGAGTTGGGATAAACAATAGACAAACCAAGGGGCGCTTGGGTGGCTGGATTGGTTAAACATCTAACTCTTGATTTCTGCTCAGGTCATGATCTCAGGTCAAGCCAGCAATTGGACCTGGACCTGAAGATGATTGGACTTTGGACCAAGTAGACACAGACTTTAATTAGATTGACAGTAAGGTTGGAAAGATATACCATCCAAATCTCAACCAAAAAAGTTATGGGGTGGCCATAATAATACCAGATGAGATATACTTTAATATATAAATTACAACTAGAGACAGAGAAAGATATTTTATGATGATAAAAGATCAATGAGAATATCAAAATATAGACTTTTATGGACCTAACATGAAGAGACTCATGAGTTGGAGCCCCACATCAGGCTCCCTGCTGACAGTGTGGAGCTTGCTTAAGATTCTTTCTCTCCCTCTCTCTCTGTCCCTCCTGCACTCTCTCCTTCTCTCTCAAAATAAATAAACTTAGAAAAAAAGAAACAATGGACTCACCAAGACCTTAAAAGCTAATGAGTAAATTGTCTATAGATGCTTTGAAGAGCTTTGACATTTTTTTCTGTGGGAATCTAGAAGGCCACTCATATGCATAGAGTTGTATGCATGATGAAGAAGGACCTGAGAACACTCTCTCCTGTCACCTCTAGCTAACACTGAGGCTCTGCAAAAGCAGGAAGTGAAATCTAAGACAAATTGTAACCTTCCTGGCTGAATGTTGAAGGCATGTCCCCAAGCCCCTTGGAACAACCTGGGGAATTAATACTAGTCATATAAAGAAAACTATGCCATCATTAGCTAACCACTGAATTAACCACCTAGAGACTTATGTGGACACATGAAAAAGAATACCAACTTTACAAAATCAGTTCACATAAATCAGTAAATAAGCAAACAGTTGTACCTCACGAGCAGGAAAAACAACAAACGCTGGACATAGAATGTCATTCTGATTAGAGGTGTTGTCACATTTTAGAATTTCAAATGTCCAGTTTTCAACAACAACAAAAAACGAGACATGCAAAAAAATTAAGAAACTATGGCCAAGCCATAAGAAAAAAGCAAAAAACTATCAATTGAAACTGGCTGAAGATGACCAGACTTTAGGTCAAGTAGACACAGACTTTAATTAGGTTGACAGTAAAGGATGGAAAGATATACCATCCAAATCTTAACCAAAAAAGTGCTGGGGTAGCCATAATGATATCAGATGAAACAGACTTTAATATATAAATTACAACTAGAGACAGAAAAAGGATATTTTATGATAACAAATAATCAACGAAAATAAAAATATAGACTTTTATGTACCTAACATGAAGACAGAAATATATAATTCAACAGTAATATTTGAAAGACTCCAGTATCTCACTTTCCATGATGGATACAACAATTGAACAGAATAGAAATGAGGAATAAAAGACTTGAACACCACTATCAAATATACCTAGCAAATATCTGTAGAATAACCTATGCAACAGTAGCAAAATACATTTTCCTCACAAGTGCACGTAGAACATATGTTAGGTCACAGAACAAGTCTAAATAAAATTACGAAGTTTGGAATCTCACTAACTGTATGATCCAACCATAATGGAATAATATTAGAAATCATTAACAGCAAGAAACTTGGGGGAAAACACAAATATATTCCTAAATATCCATTCGCTCAAAGAATAAATTAAAAGAAAATTGAGAAAATACTTTTAGATAAATGAAAACAAAACACAAGATGACAAAACTTGCAGTGCAAAGAGTGCTAAAAGAAATTTATAGCTATAAATGCATAAATTACAAAAAATAAAAATGTTATCATATCAATAACTGAATCATGCATTTTAAGAAAATAGGAAATTAAAAAATATAAGCCTAGTACAATCACAAGAAAAATTACATCTGAAATGAATAAAATAGGGTAGGAGCACCCGGGTGGCTCAGTCAATTGAGCATCTGACTTCAGCTCAGGTCATGATCTCACAGTCCAGGGGCTGGAGCCCCATATCCACCTCACTGCTCTCAGTGGTGCAGAGCCTGCTTCAGATCCTCTGTCCCCCTCTCTCTTGCCCCCCGCAGCTTATGTGCATGCTCTCTTTCTCAAAAGTAAATTAAAAAAAAAACATTAAAAAAACAGAAATGAACAAAATAAGGTATAGAAAAACAGTAGATAAAATCAACAAAACAAAGTTGACAAAATTGACAAAGTTTAGCTATACTTCTGGGAAAGAAAAGATACTGATTTAAATTTTTTTTTTATTGATTTTTAATTTATTTCTGAGAGAGAGAGAAATAATGACAGCTCTGGCTGTCAGCACAGAGCCCGACGTGGGGCTCAACCCATGAACTGCAAAATCACGACCTGAGCCGAAGTCGGACGCTTAACCAACTGAGCCACCCAGGTGCCCCATAAGATACTGATTTAAACAGCAGAAATAATAGTGTACATTACTACTGATCTTATAGTGAAGAATGGAATATTAGAAACAATTTTATATGAATAGATTAGATTAAGCTACATGGAATGGAAATATTACCCAGAAAGATACAGACTAACAAAAATGAATAAAAAAGAAAGGCAAAATCTGTAACAAGATTTTGTGTCACAAGTAAAAAGATCGAGTTATTGGTCAAATACTTTCCAAAATGAAAGTCTCAAGCAAGAGGATTTACTAGTGAATTCTGCTCATTGTAGCATCAACCCAAGTCCAAAATTGCATCTAAATATTAGCAGTTTGAAAGTCTTGGATCTCATTATATAATTATTTAAATCAGGTATAGATGTAACTGGATATAATACATCTGAGAAAATTATTCTCCATCTATGGACCTGTGAAACTATAAAACAATTTACCTGTTTCTAAAATATATTAGTGGGGTAGGCATAGGATAATAGCTATACATACCCATTTCAAAAGATGGAAATGGAAAGAATAAAGGGGTCACCAGCCTGATGAAATTTCAAAATCCATCAGGGCAGAGACATAACAGCAATCTGTGGCATGAAGTTCTAGGCCTTGAGAGCACCAGTATTGTCTCTGTGTCCATAGATCTGGCCTCTGAAGCCAGAGATCGGCCTTTTTTTTTTTTTTTTTTCCCCAGAGATCTGCCCTTTAAGCCCAAGGCTCCCCACTTGAAGTCATCTTCTCTTTTTCTTAAAGGGTTGCATATGTTTGCAGATGAGGAATTTTGTCAGTCTGTTACCTGTATGTAGAATTTGAGAATATAACAACCTTCTTTTATTTCATCCTGTCTTTCTCCATTTCAGACCAAGATGGTAGTGTTCTGTTGATATAAAGTTCTCAAACACCTTTTGGTTCTTTCATGGATGTACCAAAGATCCATACGATTGGACAAGAATGTATTCCATAGAACTTTTGTAGATAATACTGTATCTGTTCCTGACTTTTGCCGATATGATTGAGCAAACTCATGAGTCACAAACCTAATCTTTTCAGCCAAAGGTTGTGCAACCTTCCTCACCTTCTTTGCAGAGCACACTTTCCAACAGTGAAGTTCCCGATATTAGCATCCTCTGCCCCATGGATAGGTCAAGAACCTCCAAACATTATCAACTTCTAGTTCCTTTACATTTAACAGTTCCTTCCTCAGTTTGTCTTTCCTATTGCACTTTACTGTTATCAGTAAAGAGATGTCAGATCACATATTCAATACTTCCTTTAGAATTCTGCTCAGCTGAATATCCATCACTAACAGATTCTATTTTCCACACAAGTGTAGGGCACAGGATCACCAGAAACATCTTTAACACTGATATTTCTACCAACATTATATTTATTCTGATATAGATATTCCCTATGATAAAATGTGTTTTCTCTACTATGCTTCTCACTTCCTACTGAACTCTCACGAGAAATACTTGTAACATCCATACTATACTAGATATAGAACATATACATATAATCTGTATGTTACCAGGGCTACTGTAATAAATTACTACAGACTTGGTGGCTTAAAACAACAGAAATTTATTCTCTCACAGTTCTGAAAAGAAGTCTTGAATCAATGTGTTAGAAGATCACACTTCACCAGAGACACTTGGGAGAATTCAATTATTGCCTCTTACAGCTTCTGGTGTGCTGGTATTTCTTGTCTTATAGACATATCGCTCTAATCTTTGCCTATATCTTCGTATCACTTTCTCCTTTTTCTGTGTCTATTCTTTCATCATCCCTCTGGATACTTTTGATGGCATTTAGGAACCACCGAGATGTTCCAGAATCATCCCATCATGTCAAGATACTTACCCTATTACAGCCACAAAAACTAACATATAAGGTAACATTCACTTATATGGGGATTAGGGGGTATTTTACCTATGTGATGGTACAGTATTCAGTCCACTGTAACAGTCAATATGGAAATCTCTCTCCACTGGGGGGAAAATTATAAAGAAATGAAGGTAAATGAAATAAATTTTCAGCAGAAAAAATGTTTCCATTTCACTTCTGGGATTTCCTATTTGTTGATTCATCATGAGCATTTAATTTTATATCCTTGAGAACATAGAGTAGCTACTTTAAATTCCCTGTCTCCTCATTTCATAACTATTATCTCGGGGCATTCTCTGTTGTGTTTTCTTCAGTGTGAGTCACACTTTTTTGTTTTTTTTCTAATGTCTTAATATATGTTTTGTATCCTGATGATACACTGTGGAGACTCTAAATTCTGTTATGTTCCTCAGAAGAGTATTTTTGTTTGTTTGTTTGTTTGTTTGTTTTAGTATGCAGTTAATTTGGCCTAACTCAAAATCTAATTTATGTCTCCCCTGAGGTGGATACAATGTGAAATTTTCTTTAGTTTTTTTTAAATTTAGGGAGACTTCTTGAGTCTGCCTTGAACATGCAAGTTTAGAGATTAGTCAGAAACTTGACTGTGCTGACTGCAGGCTCAGAGCCTGGAGCCTGTTTCAGTCTGTGACTTCCTCTCTTCCTGCTCACGCTATCTCTCTCTCTCCTAGAAATAAATTAAAAAAAAAAAAGAGAGAGAGATTAGTCAGAAACTTGAGCTGAGTTTATTCACATAATTTGGCACTTTTCCCTGGATATCTGCTAAATAGAACTTTTCACTTTCTAGATGTGGTGGTTCCAAACTCTGATCTCTGTTTATTCAAGCCAGTTAAGACTAAAGAATTTTTCTCCAAGCTTTATGTAGACTTACATCTACAATCAGGTTTAAAAAAAGGGGGAGGAACAAAAATGGGAAATAATGCCATTCCTTTCTTCTAAATGCAAACTCCTCTAACAGTTGTTTTGTTTTATAGTATTAGACATTTGGATTTGGTGCAATGGGAGTTAATGGAAGCATTTGTAATTTATTTCAATTGTAATTAATAATTAATTGACAGGGAAAGATTTTTAAAACAGTATAAATATTCTGTTCCTCATGGAACTTTTACAGTATTTATTTAATTAATATTATGGTCTATTCTTTTCTATTGTATCTAAAGTATCACAAGACATTTGCATCATTACATATTCTGACATAGAAGAAAAGCAGACTAATGGTCAGACTCACCCTTCTGGTGGTCATTTCCTGATTAGGATCCTGGCGTGCTTAATAAATGTGTGTAGAATATGTACATAAATGAATAAAAACACATTACTATCAGGCCTATAGGACAGTTTGAAAGCACCCTGGGGTAATGTTGAGCTAGCTAGCTAGATAGTTCATGTTTATATGTCTATTCTAATACAACTGTACAATCATAACATTTTTATTTGTTTCTAGAATACGGATTTAGACAGACCTCCAGAAATGAGGAATTAATCACCTAAAAATTAGTATAGGAAAGTCATAAGCACTACAGAGGAATTGCTTGTCTTGTATATGAAAGAGATATCTTGACAGAACAAGGGTAAATGTGCTGACAAATAGTGTACATGGTAAAGAGTGTACACTTGAAGCATATTTAAGGAAGTGGCTCATGTCAGAGAACTACAGTCTTAGTCTTATATCAGAGAATTAGAATCTTATGAAACTTAACAGTATTTCCCTACATTTTATTCAGTAAGATCATCCCAATAGGTAATTCTCAGTGGTATATGAGAGAGTTTCTCTAGGCTCATTTAAGAAAGTGTCAATATCATTGATCTGTGACAATGACTCTCTAAGATCTTTCACTTATTCAGTGTTGATGTTAGATCCTCCTTGTTCATTTCACTGCAAGAGTTACTATTAAAGTCTTTAAAATAAAAGGACTAGTCAATAAAATGATGGGAAATATATCTTCAAAACAACTCTGGGGAACTGAGGAGAAAGAAAGAATCAGATTTTGGCTTGGATTAAGAAAAGATATCTAAAACTTATCTACTGAGACTAGTTTCATATGATATTCTTCCTCTGATTTATCCCCCATTTATAAAATCTATGAAAATAAAATTATGAGTACCTCAAAAAGATTTTGTGATAGACTTTTGGGACTGCTTGGGCAAATCTAATATTTGCATAGCATCAGGAGGAGTTTGAATCTTGTAGCATATTCCTGCCTGGGACCATACCCACTTTAATTAAATCCCATAAACTTTAGTTTATATGCTCAGGACACATAGTTTTGACTTTGAGAGGCCTTAATCCCATACTTATAAATATTGCAAGATGGTCTGCAGTTATCTATTTATCATTTTTGTTAATAGTCACATAAATTTTTGCAAGGTGCATTGCATATTTAATACTGATTTTTAAACCTAGCTTTCTACCTAGATGGAATAGTTCCATATTTCAGGTTATATTATCACATTTTTTTCTTATCCATGTGCAGTGTTTTTTGAAAATACCAGACTTTAAAATTTATACAACTGTTACTGTTATGTGTATCTTTGAGAAGCACATAACTCATATATATAGAAAAGTACACAAAAGCTAGCATTTGCTTGCTCAGCATTAGATGATATTAAGCAAGACTCATTATATAGCAGTGGCCTTCAAAACCAAATGGATTCCAGGGCCTGTCATATAAAAAATTTAATGAAGAAGGAATGTAATAATAAAGAAATAGTAATTAAATCTTGTATTCAGCATCTAAAGGCACATAAAATTAATTTTATTTTTAAAATTTTTTAATACTTATTCATTTTTGAGAGAGAGGGAGTTAGAGCATGAGCAGAGGAGGGGCAAAGAGAGAGACACACACACAGAATCTGAAGCAGGCTCCAGGCTCTGAAATGTCACCACAGAGGCTGACCGCGGGTCTTGAACCCATGAACTGCAAGATCATGACCTGAGCTAAAACTGGATGTTTAACTGACAGAGCCACCCAGGCACCCTTAAAATTAATTTAAAAACATCTTCTGACCAAACATAATATAATCCCAACTCAAATTTGAAAATACTTTGGAAGGCAAATAAAGCAATATTGATTATTGTATTAGAGTAAGATAAGCTATGCTGCTGTGAAATAACCCAAAATCGCAGTGGCCTGATACAGTAGCATTTTATTGCTTCTTGTGTTACTAATGCAACCAGTGAAGGCTCTGTTATATACATGCCTTTAAATACTCAAACTTCTTCCACATTTGGAGGTTACCAGCTTCAAAATGACTTTCTTGGTCACTACAGAAGGGAAATAAATACCAGGAAAGTTCTCCCAACAGGATATATGATCATGTCTGGAAGTCATGTATATCATTCTTTCCCGCATTCCATTGGCCAAAATTCAGTCATACATCCTGACCTAGGAAATAAAATTCTTCCTGAGAACACTGAAAGAAAATAAAATGGATTCTCATACAAATCTTTGCCATTGTCCAAAGTAGGTTTGCACAAAAACAATGTAATTTCCTTTTAATAGAGACTACCTTACATTATGCATTAAAAGTGACATATCTTAAATTAGTAATATGATCAATAAAGTGAAAATGCAATTGATGTACATCATTGCTCAAATACTGTTACAAGTTGAATGATTGTATTTTATTCTGGCATTTCCAAAATAAATATATTTATTTAATAAATACATATCATTTTAATTAGCCTGGTCTCTTAATATGCTTCAGTAGAAGCTACCCCTGGATTTGTTAAAAAAATAAAAGAAGGGGTTGTGGGGAGAGTATAATGAGGTCTTACAGAGGCTGTCATAAAGCTGTGATTCAGCATCTATGAGTAAATAAGCCCTCTAGGAAATTTGTTCAACAATCTTCAGGAATGTTTAGCTTTGTGTTCCTAATGAGGTCCTTTAAACTCACCCTGTGCTCCCTACTAAAGGGCAGGATTTAAGTAAAATGGTTTTCTTTGCATTCCAAAAGATTAAAAATGGAATTCATCTGCTAAAACTTTAACACATTTTCAGCTTATCAAGATGAAAATAGACTAATGTAATCAGAGATTGCAAAAGAGACTGAGATCTCTAAAAATTGTATCAGGGAAGTGAGAATTCACTATAAACATGTTTCAAAGGGCACTATTGCATGTTATTCTTATTACTCTTTTGCCTAATATTAACATACTGTTGTGTCTGTCCCAGCCTATTGGTAGCCATGCTTGGAATGCCTGAGCCACTCAATCACCCATATGACTGTAGGGAGCCTCCACAGAGATTTCCCCTACTGAGGCCAGTGTCATTGCAGGATCAGCCCTGTGGTCTTATGATGACTGCAGGAAGCACTTCAAATAAAACCATCAAGGAACTTAAGTAACAAAATTTATTATTCACAAATCCTGAAGACCATACAGAAAGGTTGCATGAAAAATGAGAGAAACAGAGACAAACAGACCTATTGTGGACCTGGAGCTCTGCCCATATTAGGGTTGAGGTTGGGGTCTCTAGGGTTTTCTAGGTTCACTCTTTATTGGCTAATTTAAATTTTTAATGTTTATTTATTTTTGAGAGAGAAACAGAATGCAAGCAGTGGAGGGGCAGAGAGAAAGGGAGACACAGAATCTGGAGCAGGCTCCGGGCTCTGAGCTGTCAGCAGAGAGCCCAGCGCAGGGCTCAAACCTAAACCACAAGATCCTTACCTGAACTAGAGTCAGAAACTTAACCAACTGAGCCACCCGGGTGCCCCTTTATTGCCTAATTTAAACCTAAGAATGGGAATTAGAGCTTGGGAAGGAAGAATCAGGGTCTCTCAAAGGGTCAGTTATTCATGTTACCCTGAGGTTTCTGAAAGAGGCAACTTCATGGGTGAGGATGGCCTGGTTCCTTATTTAATTGTTTTGCTAGTATTGGTGTCATAGGGCTAGTAATATGTTTAAGATGGATGTCTTCTGAATTGGATGCCTTACCAATCAAGTACTTAAAGTCAGGCATTTAAACCACACATACAATGATCTATTGTAATTTCTTGTTTTATGATAAACTTCTTTTTTTTTTTTTTAATATTTATTTCTAGGAGAGAGAGAGAGAGAGACAGCGTGAGCAGGGGAGAGTCAGAGAGAGAGGGAGTCACAGACTGAAACAGGCTCCAGGCTCTGAGCTGGCAGTCAGCACAGAGCCCGACGCGGGGCCCGAACCCAGGAACCGCGAGATCATGACCTAAGCGAAAGTCGGACGCTTAACCGACTAAGCCACCCAGGCGCTCCGTTTTATGATAAGCTTCTTGAGGACAGTGACCATGACTGTATTTTTTTTTTCATTATTTTCTTGGCATCCAATACTTCTAGTGCAGCAACTAGAACTACCCAAATAGATGAACTAACCAATAGAGGATGAATTAACATGAAAAGAGGCAAAAAGGTAGTCAGTCTCGCACTAACACACTGCCAAAAGGTAGCATTAATAAAGCATGACAGCTTTCCTTTCCTTCTTTCTTTCTCTTTCTTTTTTCCTTTTGGCCTTAAGGGTAAAAGCATTTTTGCTGTTATTGTTTTGTTCTTTGTATTAGTTACCTATTGATGTCTAACAAATTATCTCAAACTTAGAGGCTTAAAATTTACTACATTTGCTATCCCAGTTGGCATAGAGTAGGAATCTGGCATAGCCTCTCTGCATCCTCTGCTCATGTCTCAGAAGACAGCAGTCAGTGATGGTGGCTGGGCCATATTCATTCATCCCTGAAACCCTAAATCCTCTCCCAGGCCCCCATAGATGTTGGCATAATCCATTAGTTTATGAATGTAAGACTGAAGTCCTTATTTTTCTGGAAGCCATAAACTGAGAACCATTTTTACATCCTAGTTGCTGACCCCAGGTTCTTTCCATGTGACTCCCTCCCTAGAACCATTCACAACAGGAGATCTTACCTATTTAAGGATAGCATGCGAATCTCTCTGACCTCAAAGATTTGTCTGATTAAGTGAGGCTAATCCAATCTTTTAATTAACTCAGAGACAACTGATTAAGGAATTTAACTGCATCTGCAAACTTCCTTTTGCCTATAGCATAACATAATCAAAAGAGTGGTCTCTCATCATATTCACAGATCCAGCCCACACAGAAGCAGAAGAAATTTTATAGGTATATGGACTATTCAGGTGCATTCTATAATGCTGCCTACCTCATCCTAGAGGCCAAATTGTGAGTTCATCTTGCTCCTTGGTATGCCTCTGTATATTCAGTTTGGCACACTGCCATGCAATGCCTTCTTCCTATTTTATCAAATTAATCTTTGGTTATCTGCTCCCTTTTATCTCCATAACATCACTACTAGCTTAATTCACTTCATATGCTGTTGTTTATGTTCACATGAAGTTTATTTTTTTATTTTATTGGGGTTTAATGTATGTAAACAGTGTTTATATTAAGAATCATTTTGTTATTTATTTTACTTTTTCCCCTAAATACTATTTTTTGAAAGGCATTCATATTTCCATGGGTACCTCTACTCTCTTCTTTCTAAGTGATCTGTAATTCCATGTTGAGCATTCATACCATATCACTTACCTACTTCTGAGATGGAGCCTCTGACTACCTCTGATTCCTTTCCAAGAGACCCACTAACATGTAAATATTTGACATTTTCTAGGTTTCAGTCTAATCAATAGGTACAAAATGATATCTCATTATTTTTCATTGGTTAAATTATGTTCTCCAAGAAAGATGTATTAAAGTCCTAACTCCAATGGCTTAGAATAGGATTCTATTTGGAAATAGGGTTGTTGCAGATGTAATTATTTAACATAATTTCATATGGGAGTAATATGGGCCTCAAATCCAATCCAGTATGACTGGTGTCCTTATAAGACAAAAAGGTATGGAGTCACAGGGAGGGTGTCATTAGAAGACAGAAGCAGGAGTTATTCTTACATCAGTCAAAGAATGCCAGAAGCCACCAGGAGCTGGAAAAGGTAAGGAAGGATTCTCCTATAGAACATTCAGAGAGGTGTGTGGCCCTGCCAACATCTTGATTTTGGACCTCTGGGCTCTTGAACAGTGAGACGATTGTTTTAAGCAATCAAGTTTGTGATAATTTGTTATAGTAATCCTAGGATGTTAAATCAGGACATCAACTAATGGCCTTATTGTTGCTTGCATAAGGGTGATATTATGTTACCCTTCCTCCTCTGGCCACTCCTAGAAATGTTTTTGTCTTTTGTTTTCAGGAGATTTCACTGTGTTGTGCATAGGTGTGGTGTTTCTCTTTATTTATCTTGCTTAGATATGCATAGACTTCTTGAATTTGTAGGGCTCCTTGATGTTTTGCTATAGTTTTTGAAATCTATGCTCATAACCTCTTCAAATATCTTCCAACTCTATACTGTATCATATCTTTTTCCTTAATTAGACTCAAAATCCTTCAAACCACTTAAGAGTGGTGATGAGGAAAAGGGAGAATTTTTGGAGTTGATCAGGAAATGGGTGATGAGACCTACCGAGTCAATAGGACATTCAGTTGGCAAAATGATCTAGGATGGCCTTAAGTGGTTGGCACTCAAAATTTGGAACCCCTTGGACTCTGGTGTAGCATTGCTGTGTCTTGCATTGCACTCTGTATGTCTTGTGGTCTCACTGTGCCTCATTGGACTGGCCAAGCAGTATTAATATTTGAGTGAATTCACACCATTGGAACTGATTGTGGGTATCAGAAGTGCCAGCTGCCTGAGAAGAGATGCATGCCTGGGTCCCCACTGGCAGATTCTGGATGTTTTAAGACCTATGGGTCTAAAAAGGGAGGTGAGCAGGCCACTGTACCAAGAGTGGGCTCCCCGCCACCCAGAACGAGCCCTAGTGAGTGAGGTCCCTACGGCTGATGGTTTGGGGTACTCTGAGGCAAGAGGGTATCCTCCTGTCTGGAGATCCTGTGGCAAATAACTGAGCCAATAAGCCAGAGATGCCAGGACAAACCCAGCCTCCTAAGTGCAGTTGGGGGCTGTAAAGAGCTAGCATGCCTCTGCAACTGTCACTCTAGGATTTGTTGTGGAAGATGGTGTCATTTCAGCCCAACCCCAGAGTGACATCCCAAACCAACCTTTGGGCTGAACCTGCTAAAGTATTACTTAAGGTGACTAAAGGCAAGATTTATGTTCCTACCCCTCTCAGGTCTTGGAAGCTGATGTATAGATTACTAAACAGGTACTTCAGGGGTGCCTGGGTGGCTCAGTGTGGTTCAGTGACCAAATTTGGCTATGTCATGATATGACAGTACATGGGTTCGAGCCTCGCATCGCTCTTTACTGACAGCTCAGAGCCTGGATCCTGCTTCAGATTCTGTGTCTCCCTCTCTCTTCCCCTCCCCTACTGGCACTCTGTCTCTCTCTCTCTCTCTTTTAAAAATAAACATTAAACACACACACACACACAAGTATTTCAAACCACAGAGATGCATACTGAGTGCTTCTTGCAGCTTCATCTCATCAGGTTGCCACATGGAAAGGAGGTTTAAACTCTGGGGAAAGGCCAGGGGGAGAATCCTGAGGGAGAGGACTGGTGTCCTCTAGTGAATAAAGTAGGATGATCCCACTATGATAGCGGCAAGGATAATTTACTCTTCTCAGCTGATAACCATCCTCAAATAATAAAGCCAGAAAAGACAAATGGGGAAAGGTCAAGTTGATTGTCCTTTGGAAGAGATACATGTCCTTTCTCTCACCCTGAGGCTCAGAGTCTCTTTAAGGATCTATCCAGGAACTAACCAAAAAGGGGCTACCTGGGATGTAGGTAGCCTGTATGTACGTGTATGATGTATCTGGCAGGGTTGACTCTCCACCTGCTGGAGGCTGAAATTAAACAACTGGGTGCCATAATAAGGATGAGAAAATGATGTCCCTACCAAAGGATCCCCACAATTAGTGTGGAGGTAGGAATGACCCCCAGAGGAGGCTTTAGATCCATGTCCAAATAAACATTGATATGAATTTCTATGGCATGGAGGGCAGTCCACCTTATGTTAGGCCTGCATGGACAGGCCAACTACCAATAGAAAACATTAGCTGAGGCCAAAGATCTTCACTTAGAGATGTCAGACTAGGTTTATCAGACAATGGACAGCATTCAGCATGATGACTTGGAAAGTCCAGAGGAGGCTGAATTGAATACTGAGTCTATCTAGATGTTTCTCAGGGGGGCGTCCCAACAAATATGAATCCACTTTACCAACAATAATGGCTGATGCAAAAATATTCAAGAAGGCATAGCTGCCCAGGATTTAATAGAAACTCATGGGAGACAAACTCTGAGTCGAGTGTTACTTGTTAATTCTACAATCAACATCTAGGCCTAATCTAAATTACTATCAATGAGGAGGCCACCCCTTCCTAGGCGAAACAAGTCACCTACAGCCAGGCCCCTGTTTAAGTATCAATCTGAGATGTACAAGAGCGTTTTTTGTTTTTTTTTGTTGTTATTTTTTTTTAGAGTCTAAGGGACGAAGGGTTCTAAATTGCATGATATATGGTGAATCAGTGGAACAATTACAGTACTTACTACAATTACATTATAATCTGTGACAGATATCTTCTTTGGAAGCAGCCTCACCTTTTTCACCTGCCTCTCATCTCAGCTGGTGATAGGAACCTGCCCCATATAGGGATCTGTATGTCTCAAAAGTTGGCCCCTTTCAGTAGACAATCAGTCTTTTACCACATTAACTGTAGTTTGGACTCCATGAATGAATGAATGTTTGAATGAATGAATGAATGTAGTTTGGTCTCCGTGAACCAATGAATGAATGAAAGAATGCATGATAAGTGAATAAAGAAACATTGGCTGGCTCCGTTGGACAAAGATGCCAATCCCTGGAAGCACTCATTCTGTAAAGGGTTTCCCCCCTACCCACCAGCCCCAGTAGTTTAGTGGCTTGAGAGGAGTTAAAGTTAAATGAATTTCAGTCTTACAGCTGGCCCAGTTTTGTTAAAAGATGCTCTACCTGATTGTTACCTTTCCACACTCCATTCCAGGAGACTATCTCTTTTCCCATTGCTTGGAAATCTTCAGTCAGCAGGTAACCTAATGGAACACATCTAAGACTATTAGACTCTTAATTGATGGGCATGACCTGGAAAGAAGCAGTTAACCTTCCCCTACCAGTGTGGGTGGTAAATATGATAAAGTACTGATTTAGGTAAGGTTGGGCATGGCACTCAAGGATCATGACATGTTATAGCTAAGTTAAAGAAGGAGTACTGATTCCGACCATTCTTCTTTCAATCTCTCATTATGACCTGTACTGAAAGTCACTGCTGATAAATAGACACTAACTATTAACTATAGAAAGTTAAATAAATCTGTCTCTGTGTAAGCACCCTACCTCTATCAGATATCTGTACTTTAAAGGATGACATTCAAAATGACATGGGTAAATCATTGCTGTTGTAGATTTGGCTAATATGTTCTATTCAGTAAATATATCACAAGAGACTCAACCATAATTTGTCTTCATCTTTGAGGGTCAATATTATACCTTTTCCTGATCACATGCAGGCTTTGCCTTTTGGACCTAGATGTTTACTTCTCACTCCCACTGGAAACTCATTTTTGCCATTATATAAATGACATCCTCCTCACAGGATCTGACCAAACACTATCTCACAAGTCATCGTAAATGGGATGAGCAATTTCCTCACATAAGGTATAAGGAAACTCCAAGGGTTAAATTAGAGAGCTAAATCTGGAACTTAGAAGAGCTACTCTTCCCAATTTATAGCTTAAAAAATAAGCTCTTAGCATTCCAATCTCCTATATTGGACCCAATATTTAATAGAAATGTTTGGATTCTGGTCCAACACATTTCTCACCTCTAATGGTTGTTGGCCTTCCTTATTGAGTCACCCCCAACCCCATCCTCTACTTTTTGCCAAGGACCTGAGAAATGACAGGCACTGGATAAACTAAAGGAAGGTGTCAATTTGACTTTTCTCACTTTGACAGCCTTGGAAGCTGGACTTACAATTTTAAGTTTGAGCCACCCCCCAGTTTGTTTCCAGGAGCTTCTGGACCAAATGGAGAGGTAAATGCCTACCCACAGGCATTTGGTATAAGTGGTTTCCAGACTCGGCCAAAAAATGTTAACTACCAAAGAGGCAATTGCTGGTGGCATGCTGGACATTTATCTTAACTGAAGCCCTTATAGGGACAAAGCCAATTATTCTATGGACTGAGATTCTTATTATGCCCTAAGTAATGGAAAAATCTGCTTGTAAAATTGGACCAGCTACAGAGGCCTTTTTATTAAAATGAAAATTACACCTACATGATTGAAATAACTCTGGCTCTACTGGAAAAAATGAAGAAATAACCATATTCTGTCATTGAGGTTAACTCGCCAAAACCTCCAGTAGGGACTACATGGAGGACGGTCAGCATTCTCAAATGAAGAAGAGCGATGTTTTTTTCTTTATTGGTGCTATGAGCATGAAGTATAAGGAAGCCAGATAATGCACAGCTGAAACCTATCACCTCTATTCTAACATTCCAATTTCTATATGACTGAAAGACCAAAGTGTCACATGAGCTGATCTGCATGCAACATTCATAGCACTAGAGGTTGCCCTTGACAAACATTCTCCTGAAGTTCATATACTTACTGACTCTTGGCTAAGACCACTGAGATAACTATTTAGGACTTCAGAAAATCAGGGCTGGAAAACATGGGACCCCGTGGAGACATTTGGGATAAAGACATTGGGGGAAAATTGACACATTGGCTCCCACTCTGCTCATCTTAGTGCACCATGGGTTTCCTCAGTGGGTGCTAATCAATATAAACAAAAACAAGCAGTATGTAAAAATATATAAGCACCTTAGCCAAGGCGTTTATAAAAAGCCAAAATTACAACCAGCTGGTGCCTTCTTCCCTAACCTTACCTCACAATACCAACTGCCAGTTTTACATAACACTCAGTGCAGTTGAGTCCTAGAACAAATGCACTCTTGGCTGTGTACCATAAGCAACACAGCTCTTGGGTATTTTAGCAACAACAATTCTTTTTTTTTAAATTTTTTTAATGTTTTATTTATTTCTAGGAGACAGAGAAAGAGAGAGAGAGAGAGACAGCATGAGCACGGGAGGGTCAGAGAGAGAGGGAGTCACAGACTCTGAAACAGGCTCCAGGCTCTGAATGGAAAAAAAAACAGAGCCCAACGTGGGGTTCGAACCCACGAACTGCGAGATCATGACCTAAGCGAAAGTCGGACGCTTAACCGACTAAGCCACCCAGGCGCCCCGAGCAACCACAATTCTTGCAAAAGACATTAAATCCCATGGAGAAACCTGAATGCTCTCAGGATGGGAATTCTCCACCCCAAATAACAACTACTTACTTAAGAAAATTTGCCAGGCCTACCAAGACCACCACTAATAGGCATTTGGAAAATATTTGAAGGGAATAACCTCTCAATGTTACTCTTCTAGAAGATCTTAAAAAATATAAACACACAACTCACCTTACTGGAAATAGAAACAATAATGAGAACAAGTGCATAGCAAACCCAACCTGAGAGGAAATCTATTGGTGCAGTTACTCTGCCCCCTCCCAAGGGGCCACCCCCAAGTCTATAAAAGCAATACAAATGGCTGCTTTAGAATAGTTTCTTCTAGAATGGAAGCAATGGGGTAAGAGATACCCCACTGAATGACAGCAATAGCAGCATAAACAGGGGGGAAGTGGGCTAAAGATAATAACACATTTAATTTCTCTTTTTGAAATAACTTGACCCACCTGGGAGCATCATGTGTGCAAGTGCCCCGTAGTTCAGGATCTAATGTGAAGTACGGCTAAATTAACAACTCTTTTTCAAACCACAAGAGCAGCCTACACTCATGGAAACACCAGTGTGATTTACTACTGGAAATCAACAGGAAACTCAAGAACCTGTGCATACCAATCCAAGCAAGAAGGAACATACAATTGCCCACCAAACCAAAGCTGAATATAGCTTTAGCCATAGCAATATATAAATGGCAAATTTAACATTTCAACGAAAGCCCGCATGTTGGGCATGTTGTTACTAACAATCTGATTTTAGTACACTCAACATAATACCTGTCACCTGGCCTTATGTTTTCACAGCTCATAGTTATGAGAACTAATGTCCAAGAAAGTGGTTAGGTATGTTTGAAATAAACAGAATCTAATTTTTTTAGAAGAAAAAGAAAAGAAAGCAGGAAGGAAGGAAATAAAAAGAAAGAAAGGAAAAGAAAAAGAAGTGAAATTGACATATAAGATCACATTTTGCATGCATATTTGATAAATGAGGTAAGGAGAAACTAACTTCAGTCTTCTTTTAAGAAGTAAGTAGCTATAGACTCAGCCATATGTCTAAAACTGACTTTGTAATGAGATTTCAGGAGTGTGAACAAGAGCACATGACTGAACATAGAGTTCTATTATAGTGTACTATAAAATGATGAACTGTTAATTTAACAGTTTTGCATGAAAGTCTAGTCTTTTTCTGTAAGACTGGGTTTTTTAGAAAGAATGATTGGAAGCCATTACAGAGGAAGCAAAGCTAACTCCTACCAGATGCAAGGTTTCTATATTCCCAATTGCTCTTAGTACAGACATATGGGCACGGGTAATAGGCTTGGCTTCTACAGAAAAAATACTAACAGTTCCTCAAGTTAACTAATTCATTCAGGAGACAAAAAGAATGTAGAATCATTCCTTTAGATTTCTGTAGAATCAGCCACAGGAGCCAAATATATTAAATTATATGTGGTCATCATACATGCTTTCATTGTGATAAAGTAATGAGGAATAATCATCTTTCTAAAATCAAGTACTTCCCATTTAATTAACCAATAACAGAATATTCACTCACATTCTCAGGGGACAGATTTTTGAGAGTGGCTTTTGCAGTTTATTGAGCTCCTCTTTGCATGCAAAAATGATTTTGTTGACATATAAAGTAAGTAGTTAGATCCCTTTTAATAAAACCAAAATCCCACATTGCTTAGTCAGTGGCATAATTATGTTCCAAAATTGGAAGATTTTGAACAGAGATAATTTAGCTAAGGAAAAGTTCTAATAAGGAAACATTTACAGTTATAAATGATGAATTTGCATTTAGGAAAAAGTAAAGCAGAAACTGAAAAGCATTTTTTCCAAGACATCCAGTTAATTGTCTTTACTAAAGAATATGCATTTTTTCAATAATAAAAATTTAAAGTCATTTAATTTTATTTGTTTCTGAAAGTACAATGCAGGTAGGAGATCATGCATTTGACTTATATTAAATGAACATAAAACAATACCTCTCGTGATTTTGGAAATGATAATAAAAATGATTCTTATGATTGAAGGATAGCTTCTTTCAAGTTACATTGGGGGGAAGAATCCATCTTACTCATAAGAATGTTACACATTTTTTTTCTCCAAGTGTGAATTGATGGTGAGCAGAGAGGCTACAAAGGGGGAGAAGTACACAGTCCTGGAAAAAATCATTATTTTATGATACTTGAATGTGTAAATCAGAAGCATATGCAGAAATATTAGAGATGGATTTAAGGCGATAAAAAAATCTGTAATTACCTGTTATTTAAGGGAAAATGAAGGTGAAGGGGAATCTAGAACAGTTTCAGATTCAGAATCAATACATTTATTAAACAAGTGATATTTATCAGGCACTAGCAAAGAACTTTTACAATTGAACAACAAAATGACAAACTAATAAATTACAGCCAAAGAACTTGAGTAGATATTTCTCCAAATAATATATACAATTAGCCAACAAGCATATGAAAAGATGTTCAACATTACTAGTCATTAAGGAAATGCAAATTAAAAAAAAGAAACGTAAAAAAAAACTACAATGGGTATTGGGTCACACCGGCTGGGCTGGCTATAATTTGAAAGAAGAAAAGTGTTGCCAGAAATATGGAGAAATTGGAACCCTGGTACATTTGCTAGTAAAAATATAAAATGCTTCAGCTGCTGTGGAAAACGATTTAGTGGTTCTCAAAAAGCTAAATATGAAATTACTATATAACCCTGCAAATTCACTCCTAGATATACACCCAAAATAAGTGAAAACAGGTACTAAAACAAATACTTTGTACATGCATGCTCATAGCAGCACAATTCACCATAACCAAATGGTGGAAAAATCCCAGATGTCCATCAACAAATGAATGGATAAATAGATTGTGGTATATACAGGCAACGTGCATGAATCTCAAAGTGAAAGGAGCCAGTCATAAAAGGTCACATATTATGTGATTTCATTTATATGAAACATTCAGAATAGGTGAATCCATAGAGACAAAACACAGAGTGTGGTTGCCAGGGTTGGAGAGAGGTAGGAGACAAGAAATTAACTGCCGTCTGGGAAGCATCAAAAGGATTTTCCAAGACAACATGCTTATTTGAGAGCTATATTCAGAAGTCTCATTTAGTCATAAAAAAGATAAGTGTTGGGAATATTAATATATAATGCATAAAAGTACACATTAGAATAAAACTCAATTTTTTTTAGTTTATTTATTTATTTTGAGAGAGAGTGAGAACACAAGCAGGGGAGGGGCAGATGGAGAGGGAGAGAGAGAATCCCAAGCAGGCTCCACACTCTAGATCCCACAAACTGCAAGATCATGCCCTGAGCTAAAACAAAGAGACACTTAACTGACAGCCACCCAGGTGCTCTTGGATAAGACCTAAACATGGGGATATTGAATGTTCATTATTCATTTTTTAAACACTAATTTTGAATAGTACAGAAATACTTGTTTTACATTAGTGTTATATATTAATGAAATTAAAAATTCAAGTCATTTTAAAGATTTTTTTTAAAGTATGAATACATACAATCTTAAACAGTTAATCAGAGACTTTGTCAAGGTGATCTCATTCTTTGGCTGGACAGAGTCACTGAGTCACTGCAAGATTCAGTGTATATTAATTTTAGTTGTGTATTTGGGGAAATGAAAACATATCCACATACACATGCTCCTTGGCATTTTACTTCCTTTAATTTTCACTTTTTAATCCATTTCCCTTTAAGTCTTTAATCATCTTTTCAGTGAAGATTTTCCTTTTCATTCTGTTCATGTTTCTGAGGAATTAACAATCCTATTCTCAGTGGTTTCGTGTAATCAAAACCTCCTGATTCAAACACTGTGTGCAATCTGCAGGGAGAAATTATTAAAAGGGCTTTGTAGATTTATTTAGCACTCTGCTCAGAATATGAATGTGCAGACTTTTAAATATTGGAGAAGAGATTGCCAAGCCATTACCCTTCCAGAAGAACTTTTGAACTAGACATTTTTTTTTTAATTTACAGTATGAAATACTTGGAGTCAGATTGCTTCTAGAAAACTTTTGGGTAATAGATGGCACAAAATGAAGTCAAGTTTATACCTTCAGATTCACATGCCCATTATATTTTTAAAGACCCAGACCAAATCATAACTTCATTCAGCCATTTGTTGAAAGTCCCTGAAAGTTTCTCCAGAAGAAATAAGGCCATGAACATATATAGATTAAGTGTGTGGGTGTGGAGGAGGAGTGAGGGCATGAGGGACAGGAATTTATAGGATATTCTCTCTATATAAATGCTCACAAGTAGCAAAGAAAAAGTCATATCCTAAATAGGTTTTACATATCCATGAGAGTTGTGGCTGAATTTGGTCACTTCATTGAATGATTATCAGGTGGTGAAGTAGACACCAAATCATGTTCTTTAGAACTTGTTCCTCGTGAAGGAAAGAAGAAGATAGGGTACAAGCTACAATAGACAAAGGATCTAGATAGATGTTCGCAAGCACAGATCTTAGAATGCAACAGATCTGGCTTTAAACCTCAACCCTGCTGTGTACAACTTGTATAAACTCAGTGAATCATTTAATGTCTGTACACATGAGGTTCTGTATCAAAATGGGCATATTGATACTTATTTCAGAAGCAGATTATTCTTTATGTATAGGTAAATTATTGTGCATAAAATCTGGAATAAAACATGGAATATACCTACTTAAAAATTTTAACTGCCATGGGTGCTATTATAATTCTTAACTAATAGTTTGTGTCAATTGTAAGACTTACTTTCCAGTAATGTAATTCATTTTTTCTAGGTTTGACATGAGACTTGAAGTCACTGGTTTTATCAACACTTTGGTAAATTTTGTATTGCTCAATCAGAAAATAAGATCTCTAGGCTTTGTAGAATACTTATTTTGTATCTATAACTACAAATGTGCAAGTTCCTGATCTTGAGCTGAGAATATCCAGGATTGCAAAGATTCAAAAATAACTTTTGTTTAAAAAAATCTCATATTTCATCTAACATATGCTTTTTACTTTTAATAGATTTGTTCTATAGCAGTTTTTCTTAACCTACTGCATACTTGTGTGACTTAAGGAATTTATGATGTACCTAGAAATTATTTCAGTTAGAATTAGCTATAATAGAAAAATGTATAGACAAGTCGATTCTTCATTGTTGAGAGGAAGTTAAAAGTTAATTCATTAGGGTAGAAATATTAGATAACCTGAAATCACTGCTGACAGACAAGATGAGAAAAGTAGACACTCTGGGAACAACACTGACATGCAGACACACTTCTTATGGCAAGTTGTCTGAGATGTATAGAGGCATAAGACCCCAGCAGAGATCTGTTTCCTAGGTAAAATTCAGAGTAAGTTGAAAAAGAATGGTAATTAAAATCTGAAACTAAGGCCAGGGATCAAAACCAAAAAAAAGATTGATAATTATTACAATTAGGAAACGTGCATACATTTAAATGGAAAGGTGCATAAGTGTAAATGATATTTACATTTCCAAGATATAATCAGACTGTCTGAAAGTTTGAGTAAGTCCATTTAATAAATGAACATATTTTCCTTATATATATATATATATATATATATACACGTATATATACGTATTTCCCTGTTGAAAAATAGTTATATGTAAATTCTTTGTGATTTAACTATAATAATAAATGCTGTGAAAAAGTGAACAAGAAGATAAAGCCTTTGACAATGAAGGGTAAATAAATTTAATAATCATAAAAACAGTAATAAGAGCTAATATTTAATGACCACTTATCATTTGCGAGGTGCTACAATTTTCCTTATTTTTCAAATAAGAAAAATGAAGCAGGGATATATAACACCTGATAAGTAGAATTAGTGGTACTAACAGTGAGGAAATGTAATTGTGTATTAAGCTGGAGAGAGAAATTTGGGCTCACAATTCATTATCTACACTTGCTAATTATGTAAATTTGGTAAATTTATGGAACCATTTACCATCAGTATAGAAAATGAGGATTAAAAATATGAACCTAGGAAGGTTGTGATGAAGATTGGTAGAAGCTAATTATAATTTGTTAAAAACATAAGCCAGAGCTGTTCCAAGTGCTTTGCATGTACCAGTTTATTCCATTCTCACAACAAAGCAATGGGGAGGGTACTCTTGTCCTCACCATTTTACAGGGGGGGACCCTGGGGTGCAGAGAGGTAGAGGGACTTCTGCAAAGTGACAGTTAATAAATTAAACACTAGGCATTCTGTTTCTAAAATCCAGTCTCAAATATTGTATGCTCTCTCACCAATACCACTGCTCAGCATGTTTATTACCCTTAAAATTTGATATATGGGTGTGTATGTGTACATATATGTGTGTGTGTGTGTTCATAATGTATTTTAAACACACCATAAACTCATAAAGTATTGTTGTCATTATAGTTATTATTCCATAAAAACTAATTCTATCCTGGGTCTCATTTCTGGAAATATGACTCTTTAAATCTTAGGATAACAAGAAGAAAGAACAGAGAAAAAAGATAACAATAGAAAACAGAAAAAAAGTCAACATTTGGCTTATAGAGTTTTTGATACTGTGATATCTGATTGGACATAGAAGGGAAGTAAATGTATTCCACCCTACTTCCAAACGGACAGTTCATTTCCACTCAAAATGGATTCTGTGCAATTAGGAAAACAGGCAACAGCAAAATAAATTTTCTCTATTCCTACTTTTTTATGGCTTTATCATTTTCCTAACAATAAATTAACTTCTATTCTAGGAGATGGGAATTTCATTGTTGCCTTTGATCAAAATTCAGACATATTTATGAAATGTACTGTCACATCTTTTCAGGTCACACTCTTGTGACCATGTAATATTTCACTTTGACCTTTTTCTTCTTTGTGAAGTTCAAAAATGCATAGATCATACACAAGTAACTGGAAAATATGTGTATTCTACACATAAGTTAGGTAAATGATAAAACTTTTTAAAACAAACAAACCTAGTTGGAGAGTTTAACCTTGTTGAATTCAAGGGTTTTAACTCATATCACTAGCTATTTAAGTATGGAGACAAGAATTCTTATCTCAATTACAGTTCAGATCACTGTCAGTATTCATCAATATATTGAATAATTATTTTATGAGAATAATCTATTCTTTTAAATTCCTACAATTAAGATAGCAAATATCTCTGGTACCATCTCTCAGGAATCTGGATAGAGATACCAATAATCTCCTAACAGGTGTTTGACCTTAGGTACTATACTTTTGTGATGTTAATAGCAGTTTGTTTAATTTAGTCACCTGGAAAGTAAGGACAGTTGCTTTGGAGGTCAAGGACACTGCCTGACATTTTTCTGTTCCTCTGGCCTAGGATATGGTAGGAGCATGGCAACAGAGTTTTCTTCTCTCACTCAGCAGGGAAAAGTAGCTGCAATTTTGCAGAAATCAGTAAGTAATAGTGCCTATAAGAAGTAGTATCTGTGTTTGGATATATAAGTATTTCTAAACCGTGTAAGTGCATTCTAGCATAAGTTAACTCATTCTAGCATATCAACAGGTGTCAAAGGACCTGGATTTTTCTGATGACAGTTGTATCTAGTGATTTAGCATAGGAACCTAGTGGGAAGACAGACTGTGATCAGTTTAAGCTGTGCTTATAGGTGGATGGACTGCACTTTATTGTTTTGGCCAACATTAGCTTTATGTGGATGCTTATTAGTTTGCAACATTGGGAGTTCTCTGGGTGAATTTCAAAACTGGCCCCCATACATGGAAGATAAGCAGAGACCGAAGAAAGAGGCAGACCGCTCCTGATGGGTAGGTTTCAGTTTTAATAAGCAAAGGAACTTACATATCAGCATTATCTCAGTAGGCTGCAAGACAAATAGATCTCCTCACCTGCCCACCAGAATCTTTAGACTTTATATAGAGACCTTAATAGTAGTGTTCAGTTAAGTATATAGTCTAGGTGGTCTCTATCACATTCTTACTCTTTCAAGGCTGTGATCTTGAAGTGTCTTGTAGTATAAGAACATAGGTTCCCAAGACAGGGGAGAGGGTGAGGAGCCTCAGCTCCAGCTCAAGAGTCAACCTGAAGTCACCTTATCTCAATAACCTCCTCTAACACTGCTGTAACAAATGATCACAGAACTGTGCCTTAAAAGAACAGAAATATGCTGTCTCACAGTTCTTAAGGCTACAAGCCTGAAATCAGTATCACTGGCCATAAACAAGGTGTCAGCCAGTCCAGTCTCAGTTTGGAGTCTCTAGAGGAGAACCCATTCCTTCTCTCCTCCGGCTTTTGGTGGCTGCCAACCTCCCTTGACTTGTAGGCACAAAGCATCACTCCAGTCACGAAGACAAGCCTCTTCAAACATCTCTGTTGAGTCTCCGTATCACATCCTCTTTGAATAAAATCTCACTCTTGCAAGTATTGCATTTAGGACTCACCCACTTATTCCAAGATAATCTCCCCATGTCCAAATCATTCATGCAATCAAAACTCAAAACAGCCTAGATTTTTTTGCTTTGTTTTGTTTTACTTTTTGGGCAAATAAGGGAACATTCAGAGGTTCTAGGGGTTAGGACACATGTATATTTTACGGGTTAATTTGTTCAGTTGACCACAGTAGGCATTTAGCAAGTATCCAAGTGTCTGCTAAAACGTTTTGCATACTACCAAAATAAAAGTCCTATTGACTTTCTAACCACCTTTAAGATGTTCATCAAGGCACAATTACTACTTCAGTCAGTCAATCAATCAATCAATAATAACAAGTGAGATTAGCACATATATATGGCATACAAACCAGGCTCTGTTCTAAGTATTTAACATTTAATAACTCATTATATAGGAAATATACTTCCAAAACTATCTTTGAATGTGAGAATGAAGTCAGTTTTCCTCTATTGACGCAGAGTTGTTCAGATTTTTAAATTAAACCCATTGCCCCCTAGATGTAGGATATATAAAAATTCACTTTTAATTCTGGATATTTTCCATCTACTTCTCAACCAAAGTGGATAAAGCTCCATCTGTGGGACTTATGAGTACCATGGAATGGTGTTATTTTAATTTATTCATCAACAATGTCACTTCCATTAGGCACCTGCAGCCTTGGCTATGGAGGGTAGAGTCATTTTAAAGAATGCAAGGTATAAATATAATTCTGCTAATTTTAATAAGACCTAAAGCATAAAAATGCAGTTCTTAAATACATAAAAGATAATTTTGCAAATCAGTTAATGGAGAGATTACTAATGCTTTCTTATGATTGTTTACATTTTAATACTTGTAAAATCAGCCTGTTTCCTTCTTTCAGCTAAGTGTGCTAAACTCTCTAGCTTAATGGGTAATGACTGAACGTTAGAATGAGTGCTCCTATTGAGACTTAAATAACATTTGAAGAACATGAAAAACTTCTCAGCATAGGTCCATGATTCATTATGAAATACATTAAACTTGCAACCAATTATTGTTATGTTTCCTTTATCTCTCTCATCTCTCAATACTTAAACAGTTAGTGTTGAAGTTCAGGCTGCTAAAACAAGTTATCATAGACTAGGGGGCTTCAGCATTGTTTATTTCCAGTAGTTCTGGAAACTAGGAAGTCAAAGGTCAAGGTACTGGCAGATACAATGTCTGGTGAGAGCCCACCTCTTGGTTTACAGGTGTCAGTCTTCCTGTATGGTCACTTGGTGCAGAGAGGAGAGACAGGAAGATCTGGTGTGTGTCTCTTCTTGTAATGGTACTAATCCCATTGTGAGGGCTATGGCTAGGTGCCCTAAGTAGTTCTCAAAAGCCCCCACCTCCTAATACCATCACACAGAGGGTTGGGATTTCAAAATACGAACTTTGGGGGGAACACATTCATTCCATAGCAGTTAATATCCACGCATAAATGCATTCCCTTATATTATCAAGTAAAAAACCAAAGCCAACATTCCTTTGTGACAAAATGTTGAGGTTTCTAGCATTTTCTTTCAACCTACTCCTGTTCCTACTTTCATTTAGAGTCAAGGGCTCTTATGTTTATTTCCATAACCATTCTCTGCCAACCCGTTTACAGTCTTTTTGTTCAGGCAAATGTTTTTGTCTAATCATCTTCTTGCTGAAATTTACCTCTAAAATATAAGCCAAATTCTTCCATGAAGGCTTTTTTTTCCCCCAGTCTAATAGGCCCCCGAAAGGGTTTAGGTCCTAAAGTGAGTTAATCTTACTAGTAATAGATATTTTTTCCTTGTAGGATTATAGAGATTCTCCAGAAACCTGGCCTTTGAATTTGTTGCTGTTTTTAATAAGTTTGTTTAGTATTGTATATTAGTCCAAAGTTTGATCTTCCAATGTAGTTTACACAATATTTCCATTTTATTGATATGTTTTTATTGGCTTATATAAACTAATAATGTAAAAACAATCCTGATACTTTTTCACAAATTCATTTCTGTAATTCTATATTCATTTCTGGAACATAGAGTGGATGGTTATGAGAAAGTCAAACAAAGTGCTCGTAAATGATTTGTAAGTGACAATTCAAATTAGGAAAAACTGACATTGACCAGATTTGTTTATTACATTACACCAATGTGTAATATTTGTGTATCATAGTATACTAGAATCATAATATGAAATGATTCCAAAACACACAGATCACTAAGGTGACATGAAATTCCAAACCATATTTTTGTTTTCTTCACCTTAAAATAAAATCACCCCCAGCATTTCAACAATTGTAATTAATGCCAAATATTATGTAGCAAATCATTCTGCCTGCTGCTTCCCTGCCCACCTGCTGATTATCCTGTGATCTGTCTTGCTGCTTTGTCAACCTGATGAGTGGTGTTGCCCTCTAGACACCCTGCCCACCTGTTCATAATTTACTTCCAGCATGTCATACTTTGACTATTATAGGAAATTAAAAAAATACTGTGAAAATGATCACCTTCCAAGGCTGAGATTATAATAATTCAAATGCTTTTGCTACTTCTTCCTAATTCATGAATGATTGCCTTTTTCTTTTCCTTATATTAAGCAAGGGTGCTTTTTTTTCTCTAGTATTAAAAACTTAATTGTTCTCATGAATGTCCTTCATGGTGTGCCTTAAGAATATATTCTCCAGATAGCCACCTTCTTCTTCTCTGCAAAAGCTTCTGGGACCAAGAACAAGAAAAATGTGGCAGGTGCAGTGAGGGCCAATTAAAAAACAAATCTGCACTAACTGATGGGTAATCTTCAGTAAAATCACTAGTGACAATACCAGATGCCTGGGGAAAATTGACATTGACCAGATCCGTTTATTGCTGGCAGTGCTTTGATTCATCTGCACTGTGCAGCTGTTGTAAAGGTAAATGGCTTGCACTCCCATTTTGTGCTTTTATGGGTTTGTTTTGTTGCAGCAATCTTACTGTTTCCTTTTTTTTTTTTCACCCAGGCTTGTAATAGGTCAGATGTTACCATTTTCAAACAGCCTTTCCATCTTTCCTCATTTCCCAGAGAACTGGATTTGCAAGTAGATTAGTGTTGAATTTGAGTTAATCACATTCTGAATTACTGAGCTGTTTGAATATATTTAATGAATGCACATTTACCTAAAAGGTGGACATTTCAAATTAGGAAAACATGATTGTCTTTACCCTATTTTTCTCCTATTGCTCAATGCCGGTGCAAGTTCTTTTTTTATTTAGATGTTTGTCTCTTATTCACATTATCTTACTACATAGGATGTAGCATGGCATGTAATCTGCGCAAAGTAATGTTTGTTTAATGTTGACTGAAGGAATATTGGCATATTTATTTTTAATAGATGTCCAAATCCCAGTGCCTTCAAAGTTTTAATCTTTGTCATTACATTAAATACATTCTGTGCTTTTGTAATTTGTTAGATCTGTGTGCTTAGTTTGTTCAAGGTCCATGAGGTTACATAAAGTAAAACAGTAAATATATTAAACTTTTAATCATAGTTTTAATTAATAATCTAACTCTATAATGAAATCAAATCTACTATGGAATAAAATTGAGGTGTTATATACAGGGCTTTTGGTTTTTTTGGGGGGAGGTTGTTGGTTTTTGCTTGTTTTTAAATAAACCAGGAAATTAAATATATTTTACAGTTTTGAAGGAAAAACTCAAACAAACATGGCAACACAAGACATGTTTATTTCTCCCAGTCATTCAGGAGTATGTTGATGGAAGAGTAAAAAAAAAAAAAATACCTACCTTATTAAATTACCTCATTACATAATGTGCAAACTATACCTTGAATCAATCCAGTTCTTTCTATCCAGACCATCTCTCCAACAACTTCAAGTCATCTTTCATTATCTCCTACATCAGGGATTCCTAAACTGTAATAATATGCATATAAGTCACTTTGAGATCTTGTGAAAGTAAGTTCTTTTTCCATAAGCCTGGAGTGGGTACTGGGACTCTGCATTCTTAACCAGCTCCCAGGTATTTTTGACCCTGATGAATCATGGACCGCACTTTGTTTTTGTTTTGTTTTGTTTTGTTTTTTGAGAGTTCTTTTTTTTTTTTTTTTTTTGAGTGAGAGAGAGAGAGAGACCATGAGCAGGGGAGGGTCAGAGAGAGAGGGAGACACAGAATCTGAAACAGGCTCCAGGCTCTGAGCTAGCTGTCAGCACAGAGCCCGATGCGGGGCTCGAACCCACAAACCATGAGATCATGACCTGAACTGAAGTGGGACACTTAACCAACTAAGCCACCCAGGCGCCCCTTGGACCATACTTTGAATAGCTAAGGACATAGGCAGTTTCCATTCTTATTCCCCACCTCTTATGGCAAACAGATGGGTATCTGTTAGAGAAGTCCTTTTTTTTTTTTCTTAAATATTTTTATTTATTTCTAGGAGAGAGAG